>NC_053022.1:426443100-426656190 GCF_003073215.2 Triticum urartu | reverse complement strand
AACATACATCTCACCAAAATATCGAACGAATACCAAATTCACATGACTACTAATAGCAAGACTTCTCCCTTGTCCTCAGGAACAAATGTAACTACTCACAAAGCATATTCATGTTCAAAATCAGAGGGGTAATAATATGCATAAAGGATCTGAACATAGGATCTTCCACCAAGTAAACCAACTAGCATCAACTACAAGGAGAAATCAACACTACTAGCAACCTACTAGCACCAATCCCGGACTTAGAGACAAGAATTGGATACAAGAGATGAACTAGGGTTTGGAGATGAGATGGTGCTGGTGAAGATGTTGATGGAGATTGCCCTCTCCCGATGAGAGGAGCGTTGGTGATGATGATGGCGATGATTTCCCCCTCCCGGAGGGAAGTGTCCCCGGCAAAACAGCTCCGCCGGAGCCCTAGATTGGTTCCGCCAATGTTCCGCCTCGTGGCGGCGGAGTCTCGTCTCGAAAGGTTGCTTATGATTTTTTTCTCATCGAAAGACTTCATATAGGAGAAGATGGGCGTCGGAGAGCCACAAGGGGGCCCACGAGGTAGGGGTGCGCGCCCAGGGGGAGGCGCGCGGCCCCACCCTCGTGAGCAGGGTGTGTGCCCCCTGGCCTTCATCTTTGGCGACGATTTTTCTTTATTTATTTTAAGATATTCCGTGGAGTTTCAGGACTTTTGGAGTTGCGCAGAATAGGTCTTCAATATTTGCTCCTTTTCCAGCCAGAATTCCAGCTGCCGGCATTCCCCCTCTTCATGGTAAACCTTGTAAAATAAGAGAGAATAGTCATAAGTATTGTGACATAACGTGAAATAACAGCCCATAATGCAACAAATATTAACATAAAATCATGATGCAAAATGGACGTATCGACTCCCCCAAGCTTAGACCTCGCTTGTCCTCAAGCGAAAAGCCGATAACAATAAATATGTCCTCATGTTTAGAGGTAGAGGTGTCGATAAAAATAAAATACGGACATGAAGGCATCATGATTACTCTCATAACAGCAACATATATAGATTTATCATATGATTACTTATGTTCAAGTGATGATCTTTTCACAATGCAAAAGTATGAATCAGAAACCTTATTGGGCACTAACAAATCATAACCTCAGTCATTGGAGCAATTGCAATTTATCATAACATCGGGAAGAGTCTATGTCAGAGCTTAAAAGCAAGTCCACATATTCAACTATCATTTAGTCCTTCATAATTGCTAACACTCATGCAATACTTGTGGCTACGGAGTTTTAACCGGACACAGAGAAAGATAGGGACTTATAGTTTTGCCCCACAACCTTTTACCTCAAGGGTAATGTCAACAATAATAATTCATGCTCCCCTACATCCAATTAGATATATATATATATATCATGTTCTTTCCAACATGCTGGGCTTGCCAATGGATAAAATGAAAAAGGAAAGGTGAAGATCACCGTGACTCCTGCATAAGATAGAAGATAATAATAAAAGATAGGCCCTTTGCAGAGGGAAGCAGAGGTTGCCATGCGCTTTTATGGTTTGATGCACAAAATCTTAATGCAAAAGAACGTCACTTTATATTGCCCCTTGTATGTGAACCTTTATTATGCAGTCCGTTGCTTTTATTGCGTCCACAACAAGTTCGTACAAAGCTTATTTCTCTGCACTAATAAGTCATATATATTTAGAGAGCAATTTTTATTGCTTGCACCGATGACAACTTACTTGAAGGATCTTACTCGATCCATAGGTAGATATGGTGGACTCTCATGGCTAAACTGGTTTAGGGGTATTTGGAAGCACAAGTAGTATCTCTACTTGGTGCCAAGAATTTAGCTAGCATGAGGGGGAAAGGCAAGCTCAACATGTTAGGAGATCCATGACAATATACTTTATCTTATATACAAGAAAACATAACGCATTATGTTGTCTTCCTTGTCCAACATCAACCCTTTAGCATGTCATATTTGAATGAGTGTTCCCAATCATAAAAGATGTCAATGATAATATATCTATATGTGAAACCTCTCTCTCCTTATTACTTCCTATTAATTGCAACGATGACCAAAGCTATATTTGCCAACTCCCAACAACTTTTTAATCATCGTACTCTTTCTATGTGAAGTCATTACTCTCAATAAGACCAATATGAACTCTTTGTTTCTTTTCTTTTATTCACTCAAGATCATGGCAAAGTAATCAAGCCCTTGACTCAACACTAGTCTTTATTATATAAATATAGCTCACGGACTCGATTGCATAGAGGGGTCATAAAGCAAAACTTCAAAACTAGATCATGCCATGACTTTATTCTACTAAATCAAGATACTACTAATAGGATCGAACTAATAAAAACGGTAAAGATAGGAGTTGTGATGATGATACGATAGCGGGGCACCTCCCCCAAGCTTGGCAGTTGCCAAGGGGAGTGCCCATACCCATGTGATTATGTCTCCTTCTTTGTTGTTGGCGGTGGAGGTGTTGTGGATGATGCAAGCTTGTCGTCCTCCTTCCATGGCATAGGCTCACCCTCATAGAAGGATGATCGAGTCTCTGGAATCCTCAAATCTGCAACGGAAACAACTCGAAAGGAGAACAAAAGATATTTGCGTGATACGGGAGTCAAAACCTTCGGGAGAATATATAATGAATTTTTACCGACCGAAATACGTATCGTGCAAGAAAACGGAGTCCGGAGGGCACACGAGGTGCTCACGAGGTAGGGGGCACGCCCAGGGGGGTAGGGCGCGCCCTCCACCCTCGTGGAGGCCTCGTGTCCTCCCTGGACTGCTACCTATTTTTCTATTTTTCTAAATATTCCAAAACGGAGAAATATTGCCTTAAAAATTGTTTTGGAGTCGGTTTACTTACCGTACCACATACCTATTCCTTTTCGGAGTCTGGAACATTCTGGAAAGTGTCCCTTATGTATTCCTCCGGGGTTACGTTTCAATAACATTGGTTTCAACATTTATAGGATTACTAGAGATATAGTGCTTGATTCTTTGACCGTTTACCACCTTCGGATTTGTGCCTTCGAAATTGTTAATTTTTATGGCACCAGAACGATAGACCTCCTCGATAGGGACCTTCCCATTTAGAGAGAAGTTTTCCTGCAAAAAATCTTAAATGAGAGTTGTATGGCAACACATAATCACCTACATTAAACTCACGCTTTTGTATCCTTTTATCATGCCATCTTTAACTTTTTCTTTAAACAACTTGGCATTTTCATAGGCTTGGTTTCTCCATTCATCAAGTGAGCTAATATCAAATAACCTCTTCTCACCGGCAAGTTTGAAATCATAGTTGAGCTCTTTAATAGCCCAATATGCCTTATGTTCTAGTTCGAGAGGTAAGTGACATGCTTTTCCATAAACCATTTTATACGGAGACATACCCATAGGATTCTTATATGCAGTTCTATAGGCCCATAATGCATCATCAAGTTTCTTGGACCAATTCTTTCTAGACCTATTAACAGTCTTTTACAAAATTAATTTGAGCTCTCTATTGCTCAATTCTACTTGACCACTAGACTGCGGGTGGTATGGAGATGCAATTCTATGATTAACATCATATTTAGCAAGCATTTTACGGAAGGCACCATGAATAAAGTGTGAACCACCATCAGTCATTAAATATCTAGGGACTCCAAACCTCAGAAAAATAACTTCCTTAAGCATTTTAATAGAAGTGTTATGATCAGCACTACTAGTTGGAATAGCTTCTACCCACTTAGTAACGTAATCAACAGCAACTAAAATATGTGTATATCCATTAGAAGCAGGAAAAGGTCCCATATAATCAAAGCCCCAAACATCAAATGGTTTAATAACAAGTGAATAATTCATAGGCATTTCTTGACGTCTACTAATATTACCAATTCTTTGACATTCATCACAAGACAAAACAAACTTACGGGCATCCTTGAAGAGAGTAGGCCAATAAAAACCAGATTGCAATACCTTATGTGCAGTTCTATCTCCAGCGTGGTGTCCTCCATAAGCTTCGGAGTGACACTTGCGTAGGATCTGTTCTTGTTCATGCTCAGGTACACAACGTCTAATAACACCATCTACTCCTTCTTATAAAGATGTGGGTCATCCCAAAAGTAATGTCTCAAATCATAAAAGAACTTTTTCTTTTGTTGGTATGTGAAGCTAGGTGGTATAAATTTAGCAACAATATAATTAGCATAATCAGCATACCATGGAGTGCTACGAGAAGTGCTTATGACATTTAATTGTTCATCAGGAAAGCTATCATCAATAGGTAGTGGGTCATCAAGAACATTCTCTAACCTAGATAAGTTGTCTGCAACTGGGTTCTCAGCTCCTTTTCTATCAACAATATGCAAATCAAATTCTTGCAGCAAGAGAACCCATCTAATAAGTCTAGGTTTAGCATCTTTCTTTTCCATAAGATATTTAATAGCAACATGATCAGTGTGAATAGTTACTTTAGAATCAACTATATAGGGTCTGAATTTATCACAAGCAAACACAACTGCTAAAAGTTCCTTTTCGGTAGTAGCATAATTTCTTTGAGCATTGTCTAGAGTCTTACTAGCATAATGGATAACATTTAATTTCTTATCAACTCTTTGCCCTAGAACAATACCTACAGCATAATCACTAGCATCACACATAATTTCAAAGGGTAAATTCCAATCAGGTGGCTGAACAATAGGTGCAGAGACTAATGCTTTCTTAAGTATTTCAAATGCTTCTACACAATCATCATCAAAGACAAATGGTACATCTTTTTGTAATAAATTAGTCAAAGGCCGAGAAATTTTAGAGAAGTCCTTAATGAACCTCCTATAAAATCCGGCATGACCAAGGAAACTTCTTATACCTTTGATGTCCTTGGGACATGGCATCTTTTCAATAGCATCAACCTTGGCTTTATCAACTTCAATACCTCTTTCAGAAACTTTGTGCCCCAAGAAAATACCTTCATTAACCATAAAGTGGCACTTTTCCCAATTCAAGACAAGATTAGTTTCTTCACATCTCTGCAAAACTCGATCAAGATTGCTCAAGCAATCATCAAAAGAGGAACCATAGACGGAAAAGTCATCCATGAAAACCTCACAAATCTTTTCACAAAAGTCAGAGAATATAGCCATCATGCATCTTTGAAAGGTAGCAGGTGCATTACATAAACCAAAAGGCATACGTCTATAAGCGAAAGTACCAAAAGGGCATGTAAAAGTAGTCTTTGATTGATCTTTAGCCGACACGGGTATTTGAGAGAAACCAGAATAACCATCTAGAAAGCAATAATGTGTATGTTTGCATAATCTTTCTAGCATTTGATCAATAAAAGGTAAGGGGTAATGATCTTTCGTAGTAGCTTTATTTAATTTGCGGAAATCAATTACCATCCTATAACATGTGATAATTCTTTGCGGAATCAATTCATCTTTATCATTAGGGACAACAGTAATACCTCCCTTCTTAGGGACACAATGGACAGGACTTACCCACTGACTATCAGCAACGGGATAAATTATACCTGCCTCCAGAAGCTTGAGTATTTCTTTTCTTACCACTTCTTTCATTTTAGGATTCAAACGTCGTTGAGGGTCACGAACTGGTTTAGCATCTGCTTCCAAATTTATTTTATGTTGACAAAGAGTGGGACTAATGCCCTTAAGATCATCGAGAGTATATCCAATAGCTGCACGGTGCTTCCTCAGAGTTTTCAGTAATCTTTCTTCTTCATGCTCTGAAAGGTTAGCACTAATAATAACAGGATATATTTTCTTTTCATCAAGATAATCATATTTAAGATTATCAGGCAACAGTTTAAGCTCAAACACGGGATCACCCTTGGGTGGAGGAGGATCCCCTAGGATTTCAACAGGCAAATTGTGTTTCAGAATAGGTTCCTGTTTAAAGAATATTTCATCTATTTCCCTTCTTTCATTAATGGACATCTCATTTTCATGGTCTAGCAAATAGTGTTCCAAAGGATCACTAGGAGGTACGGCAATAGAAGCAAGACCAATAATTTCATCCTTACTAGGCAATTCTTCCTCACGATGTTGTTTACTAAATTTAGAGAAGTTAAACTCATGAACCATATCATCCAAGCCAATAGTAACAACATTCTTTTCGCAATTTATCTTAGCATTAACAGTGTTCAAGAAGGGTCTACCAAATATAATGGGACAAAAGCTATCTTGTGGGGAACAAAGAACAAGAAAATTAGCAGGATATTTAGTTTTTCCACAAAAGACTTCAACATCTCTAACAATTCCCACTGGTGAAATAGTATCTCTATTGGCAAGCTTAATTGTAACATCAATATCTTCTATCTCAGCGGGTGCAATTTCATTCTTAATTTCTTCGTACAAGGTATGTGGTATAACACTAGCACTCGCACCCATATCACATAAGCCATGATAACAATCATCTCCTATTTTAACAGAAATAACAGGCACGCCTACCACAGGTCTATGTTTATCTCTATCACAGGGTTTAGCAATTCTAGCTATTTCACCAGAGAATGCAATGACATGCCCATCAATATTATCAGACAAGAGATCTTTAACAATAGCAATATTAGGTTCTACTTTGACTTGCTCAGGAGGTGTATAAGTTCTAGTATTGCTTTTATGAACAACAATTGAAGCTTTAGCATGATCCTTTACTCTAGCAGGGAAAGGTGGTTTCTCAACATAAGAGGTGGGAACAATAGGATCATTATAAGTGATGGTCTTTTCTTCAACTTTAATAGGTGCAGCTACTTTTACTTCTATGGGAGGATGATATTTAAACCACTTCTCCTTGGGGAGATCAACATAAGTAGCAAAAGATTCACAGAAAGAATCTACTATCTCAGAGTCAAGTCCATATTTAGTGCTAAACTTACGGAAAATATCGGTATCCATAAAAGATTTAACACAATCAAACTTAGGTGTCATACCTGACTCCTTACCTTCGTAGAGGTCCCAATCTTCAGAGTTGCGTTTAATTCTATCCAATAAATTCCATCTGAATTCAATAGTCTTCATCATAAAAGAGCCAGCACAAGAAGTATCGTGCATGGTTTGATTATTATGAGAAAGCCGAGCATAAAAATTCTGAAGAATTGTTTCTCTTGAGAGGTCATGATTGGGGCATGAATATAACATTGATTTAAGCCTCCCCCAAGCTTGAGCGATGCTTTCTCCTTCGCGAGGCCAAAAATTATATATATAATTGCGATCACGATGAACAAGATGCATAGTGTCGTGGAATTGTCACGGCAGATGTCCTCTTGCAAGGACATAATCGTGGAGCCATCGCGACTAGGAAGCTTAAAGGAGTTAATCGAGACAAAGGACACGAGAGGTTTATACTAGTTCAGCCCCTTGCGGTGAAGGAAGGCCTACGTCTAGTTGGGTTGGTATTGCTTGAGGTTTCGATGACCAGGGAGCAAGATATGCTATGCCCGGTTCTTGACTGGTTGTTTCTTGCCCTAAGCCGCCGGCGGGTCGTCCCCTTATATACACGGGTTGACGCCCTACGACCTACAGAGTCCCGGCCGGCTCATAAACAGTGTCCGGCTCGGTGACTAGTTACTTCTAACTTATGTTACAAGTCATGCCATCATGGCGATTTATCACTATGGGCCTTAAGCCGCCCGTGGGCTTTAAACCCTATGAACCGCCATCCTCATGATGGGTCTTGGGCTTCTTTAACGATGAGTCTTCTTTGCGTAACCCGGCCCCTCCTGGGCGGCTTACACAAATAGTTATATCCCCAACATTAGGCCCCAGATTGATTTGGACCGGTTTATGTCAATCTTAAAATACCTTAAGAATCAGTGCTTCTGTCTTCTGTCGTGAAAAGGTCATAACCCGTTGTGACGTCATTTTCTGGATTCGGGTTAACCCACCATGACATCATCTTTTAATTAAATCCTTATTTTATTCCATCATATCTTCAACGGATCTTTGCCTTTACTGACCATCCCGAAAACCGAGGCGTCGGGGTCGCTGGATAATGATACTCCGCCTCCTCGTTTCTTATGCCGTCTTGGTCCACCCCTCCTTATAAGTAGATGTGACCTAGGTCTTTCCCATTTTCCTCAGTTATCTTCCTCCTCGCACTCCCTTTTCTGCTGCTCGAGCTCCGCCGCCGCCGCCGTCGAGCTCCTTCGTCTTCAACGACTCAGGCCGCTGCATCAACCTGACTCTTGACCAGAAAACGATGACGACCCTCCGCAGCTCATCCGCATCTGTGAGTTCCTCTTCTTCGCTTCCTCAGATCTGTATTGGAACTGTTTTGAGTTCATCGGCGTTCTTCGCCACCCGATGCCAACTCTTGCTAGTTTTCACCTCCAACGCACCTTTTAGATCGTAAAAACAACATAGAACTGTTGCGGTTCTTGTTTGTGCCTATTGTGTATAAAAACAGATCTCGTTTCCCCTGTCTGGAAGCCATCTTCGAGTGCATGAACTTCTCTGCCCTGTTTTTAGGTCTAGAAATTTTTCTTTTCAGAGCAACCGTTTGATCCAAAATAACAATTGCAACTTGTGAAACCTGTTTGTCCCATACTTAGCCAAGAATTGCATCTGCTGAATCCGTTTTAGCTATAGTAGTCCATGTGACCGGTTTAAAATACTGGCTGTCAGCACCGCTTGCTTCTGGCGACTTAAGAAAATTTTAATTACCTTTGATACCTGCAGCGGTTTAAACGTCATTGCATAGTCACCTATATGTCATTAGGCCCCTTCTTAAGTTGCCACCTTGAATAAATCAATGGTGTCTTCCTCCAGGTTATAAATTGAGCTGGAAAAATTCTTTTATCTTGTTGTAGGCTTCGATTTACGCAATGGCACCCAAAGCTCCCAAACCTCCGGTGACCTGTAATTGGGTCCTGTCCATTGTCACAGAAAGCAAATTATCCGAATTCATGAAGTCTGGCTATCTGCCCAAGAAGGATATTATGTCCTATCATGCTCCTGAGCCATCTGAAGAAAAACCTTAACCCAACGAAGGGGAGGTGATCATTTTTACTGATCACATGAGCCGGGGATTTGCTCCTCCCGGTTCAAAATTCTTTAGGGATGTTCTGAAATTCTTTGATCTAAGGCCTCAAGATATCAAACCCAATTCTGTGTCAAATATATGCAACTTCCAAGTCTTCTGTGAGGTTTATCTTGGAGAAGAGCCTAGCCTGCTTTTGTTCAGGGAACTATTTTATTTAAACCGGCAGAATGAACGTGCCAACGGGCCTAGTCTGGAACTCGGTGGCATATCAATTCAGAGGCGGAGAGACTGCCTGTTCCCTTACGCTGAACTGCCGAGTCATCCCAAAGATTGGAACCAAACATGGTTCTACTGCCAGGATACTTCTCCGGCTGGCAAAAATCCACTTCCCGGCTTTCGGGCCTTGCGCCTTGAATCTACTCACCCGCTGCCGGATAAGTTGACTGTTGTTGAACGTCTGCCACTCACCCCTATTATCAAGAAAATCAAAGCTCTTTTGGGGAACGGCTTAGACGGCATCGACCTGGTCCGAGTCTGGGTTGCTTGGAGAGTGATTCCATTAAGCCGCCGCCCCGGCTTAAGGTGTAATTACTTAGGTGAATAAGATGATCCTCAGCGTCATAATCCTGACGACTTACCGGATGACGTAGTGGAGGCTACAACCCAGTCCTTGTTGAAAGAGGGTACAGTGACCAGTAACGCCTTCGGCTTACTGCCCTTCTGCAAGAAGAACCCGGCCCCTGCAGTAAGTCATCAGCCTCAATGATTACTTTTTACTATGTAATACCTTATTTTTACTCATAACCCTTTACAATCCTTTACAGGCAAATGACAACTTCTGGAAAGTCCAGTATGATCATGAGGCGGCCAAACAAGCCAGGGCGGCTAAGAGAGCCGAAAGAAGAACTGCCAAGCCTACCACTTCAAAGGAAAGGAAGCCAAGCGCTTCAGAGATGTTCCAACTTGATGACTCTGATGACAATGAAGAAGAGGTAACTTTTCAACTTCCCTTACTCCTTTATCATTACCTTACTTACATTATTCCCCTTTCAGGAAGACACGAGAAACAGCCAACCCGTCGAGGAAGAGGTAACTATAATCTCCTCCGACTCCGAGCTTTGGCCGCGTCGGAAAATTCGAAGAGTAACCCGGAAAGTAAGATTTTCACACCCTTTGGCTTACCAAGATCCTAACTTTCTTTTGAAGCGACAGCAATTTGAAAGCCGGAGGCAGACCCGGACCAGCAAGGATGCAGAGCTCTCCTCCGGCTTGCCTGACACAACCCGGAAGCGTCGGACTGAGGTTATCTCCGACTTATACCCTTTTTTACCTTTGGCGGGTCTAATCCGTCAACCTCTCAATTCATCTGACTCCAATTATCAGGATATCTCTCCTTCATCCGGCGGATCTATGCAGTCAAACATGTCGGCTTTTAAGACTGCCCCTGGGTAATATCAATTTGTTTACCTTATGTTTTACCTTCCTCATGTTTCTGTACTCATTCTTCTGCTTTGTCCGTAGCGTGCAAGTGAAGCCCAGGAAGAAAACAAAGAAAGATAAGCCGGCCCAAGACCCTGTAGTGACTGAACCGGAACTGGGCACAGCTGCCCCCGGCTCTTCCACACATGAGCTGCCGCCTGAACCAGCTGTGGATATTGCAGCACCAAATTTTGATCCGTCTGCTAAAGACATTCTTGATGGTTCTGTTAACCCGAAAGCACCTAGCCCGGCCAAGACAACTGACCCAGACGTGGAAATTCTCAAGACTCAGTTCGTTGAGCCGGCCCAGCCCACTGTTCTTGCCAAATGTTCTGCTAAGGAGGAGTTGCTAGAACACTGCAAAGCCAAGATGGACATCACTGACTATACTCATTTCAGTATTGGAGAGATAGTCTCGGGCTATATCAACCAGGTGCATAGTAGCTGTGACCTGGAAATTGACATGGTGAAGCAAATATAGCAAAAATCTGAGGTATGACTTATTCTTCCTTACTTTCAATCATACTTATTGTACCAGCCCCCAAGTCTATTGCTTATGAGTAAATATGCTGTAGACTTAGAAAACTGTCTAGCACTGCTTATCTGGTTTAAGAAGAAAATACTTAACTCGGTTGTAGCCTGATACTTTGAACTTGCAATACGCATTAGCCCCCATGTGCCACGTATATTTGCTTGCAAAGTGCTTGGGACTTTAGTTTGCATAAGCCGGCGTACTAATTTAGAATTCTTCAGCATACATTAGCCCCCAAGTGTCAAGTACCTTTGCTTGCAAAGTTCTTGGGACTTAATATTACGTACCATGATACTGACTATGACCCGGTATCAATGCAGGCCACCATAAGTCAATTTGAGTCGGAGATTGCTGACCTAAAGAGCCGCCTGGTAGCCCAGGAAGTTGAAATTCAAAAAGCCAACTCCAAATTTGAATTCAGCGTCTCTGAACAAGAGAAGTTGAAGAAGAATTTTGAGGCGGAGAAGAAAATCTGGGATGATGAAAAGGCCTCATTAGTGACCCGGGCCGAGACAGCAGAAGCATCACTTGCAGAAGTAAACACCGAGCTATCCAGCTTAAAGCACCAGATATCTCAAATGGTCTCAGCCATCTTTGGTAAGTGACAATACATATAAAAACTTAAATACTGCAAACCTCAAAAATATTGCAATTCTTCTATTGATGATTATGTTTAATTATTACCTCCGGCTCACCTTTAGTTTAACAATACAGGCCCCAGGAGCACCAACCTCAAGCAGAACATGGTTGTCAAGCTGAAGGCAGTCTATACCCTGTTGGAGCAACTGTACACCGGGTCACAACGTGCTTTGGCCATTGTGGCTTTATCAAATGACGTTCCTTATCTCCTTCAAGATGTGCTGAAACGGCTTGCCGTGCTCCCTCAGCGGGTTCAAGAGCTAAGGCGGGCATCTGCAAGAGCCGGAGCTATAGCTGCATTGAGCCAAGCTAAAGCATGGATTCCAGAGCTAGACCCGGCTGACCTTACTCTTGGATACCCGAGTCTAAAGGAAGATGGGACCTTGTTTGATGAAGCAGACTTCACCGCCTGTGTAAAAGACATATGCCCTGTAGCCACTCTCATTGGGAACGATACTGACCTCACCAAGTATCAGCCGGGCTATGACAGCGAGAACCGGAGGATTCCAACACCTCATTATCATGACGTCAGCCTGATCCCTCCAACTCGTAAGCATACTTTTGCCCCTGAAGTCAACCCAACCGGTTTAATCGATGATGAAGCTAAGTTTGAAGCCTTGAGTGGCATTGACTGGGCCTCATCAACCTTCCAGGACAGGGCAACCGATGGAGAGGTGAAGAAGGATAACCCGGAATCGTCAAGCCAACCAAAGGAGTAAATACGCCAGGTGTCATATGTTTAAGTCTTTGTGAAAACAATGCCTCACTATTCAGACTCGGGGAGTCTTGTAATAGAGTAGAAAAAACTTCCGATTTTTGTCATGCCTCCGTGCATGTTTATGGTGCTCAATACTTCCTTAAGCCGCCATCGTTATATATTTCCAGCTTTTATTTATCTTCTAGTTCCCTTATGTTAAACAAAGTTGCCTGCCTTATCCTGCATAGGAGACAAACAAAACATCCTCTGGCGATTTACCGCCCCAGGGGTCACATAAGGTATTGATAACCAGGAGTATACACCAAACAATTTTAGGAAAACCAACTTACGATTAGACTTAGCAGACATAATCATAATAGTATACCTGTGATGCCTGTGGTTATCTCTCCGGCTTATATAACCCAAACCCTGAGGGTAAGTTTAACTCCTGAAAATTGGCATATAAAAGTTCACCTGGTACTTAACAACCTGAGGCAACCAATATTAACCCGGAGGATTGCAATCCACTCCGTTGTATTTTCAAGAGGGTCTCAAGATAGTCAAATATTAATGCCTATAAAACATGATGAATAATAAATAAAAATAAAAAGGCCTCTGATTCGAATACGATCAGTGAACCGTTCCAAAGGGGTTTAAGCTAAGATTCGGATACGATCATATAGCCCCCAGTGGCTGTGGCGATGCCGATCAAGTGGGTATCAACAGCTATGTTCTCTTTGGTTCGAATACGGCCTATGTTTGAACAGGAAGCCCCCAAGTGACCATAAGAGTTGTTTAATGACGCTGATTCGAATACGATCCATGTCAGACCCAAAGGGGTTAAGCTATGATTCAAATATGATCAAGAAGCCCCCAAGTTGGTTTGGCAGTATGCCGATCAAGTGGGTATCGACAACTATGTTCTCTTTGGTTCGAATATGACCTATGTTTGAACAGGAAGCCCCCAAGTGATCATGGCTAGATTCAGATATGATCATAAGCTAGACCAAAGGACAAGCCAGATTCAGATGTGACCCGCTCCCTGTTGGTTATCTCCACCACATGGCAAAGAAGACACATAAACCTTTTGGGGTGGGAAAAAAGGACAGAGGTCCTGCTTTATTGCTTTATGTAATATATACATAGTCGAAATATATACATATTAGAGCCAGTGGCTCAAGTATAGTAAGGCCGAAGATGAGCGATGTTCCACGGCTGGCGGGTCTCCTCCTCCGACTTACGTGAGTCCTTGCACTCTCGAACATCGATAAGATAGTATGACCCGTTGTAAAGATTCTTGCTGACCACAAAGGGTCCTTCCCAAGAAGGGGATAACTTGTGCATATCAGACTGATCCTGGATGAGCCGGAGCACTAAATCGCCTTCCGGAAAGGCTCTGGACTTAACCCGGCGACTGTGGTAGCGGCGCAGGTCTTGCTGGTAAATCGCCGAGCGGGCTATTGCTAAGTCTCGCTCTTCATCCAACAGGTCAAGTGCATCTTGACGAGCTTTTTCATTGTCCGCCTCAACGTAAGCCGCCACATGGGGTGAGTCATGACGGATGTCACTTGGTAGGACCGCCTCTGCTCCATCCACCATGAAGAAAGGTGTGTAACCCGTAGATCTGTTAGGTGTAGTGTTGATGCTCCAAAGTACAGAAGGTAATTCCTCCACCCAACAACCCGGCGTCTGCTGCAAGGGGACCAAGAGCCGGGGCTTGATACCCTTCAAGATCTCTTGATTAGCTCTTTCTGCTTGACCATTAGATTGAGGACGAGCCACAGCTGAAACATCAAGACGGATATTCTCTCGTTGACAGAACTCTTCCATGGCTCCTTTGGAGAGATTGGTGCCATTATCAGTTATGATGCTGTGTGGAAAACCAAAACGAAAAATCACCTTTTTCATGAACTGGACCGCCGTGGCCGCATCACACTTACTGACTGGCTCCGCCTCAACCCATTTTGTAAACTTGTCAACCGCCACCAAGAGGTGCGTCTTTTTATCCTTAGACCTTTTGAAAGGCCCGACCATGTCAAGCCCCCAGACTACGAACGGCCAAGTAATTGGAATCATCCTCAATTCTTGAGCTGGCACATCGGCTCATCGTGAGAACTTCTGACATCCGTCACACTTACTGACCAGATCTTCTGCATCAGCATGAGCCATCAGCCAATAAAACCCATGACGGAAAGCTTTGGCCACAAGAGATTTTGAGTCGGCATGATGACCACAATCACCTTCATGGATCTCATGGAGTATCTCCTGACCCTCCGCAGGTGACACGCAACGTTGAAACGCTCCAGTGAAGTTGCAGTGATGTAACTCGCCATTAACGATTGTCATGGACTTGGACCGCCGGACGATTTGTCTTGCGAAGGTCTCATCCTCGGGCAACTCTCCCCGGGTCATATAAGCCAAATAAGGCACTGTCCAATCCGGGATAACGTGGAGGGCCGCTACCAGCTATGCCTCCGGGTCTGGCACTGCCAGATCTTCTTCTGTAGGTAACTTGACAGAAGGATTATGCAAAACATCAAGAAAGGTGTTAGGCGGTACCGGTTTATGCTGAGATCCCAGCCGGCTTAAGGCATCAGCCGCCTCATTCTTCCTTCGATCAATGTGTTCCACCACATAACCCTTGAAGTGCCCAGCTATAGCATCAACTTCACGATGGTAAGCCGCCATAAGGGGATCTTTGGAGTCCCACTTGCCTGACACCTGTTGAGCCACAAGGTCTGAGTCTCCTAAGCACCTTACCCGACTCAAGTTCATCTCTTTGGCCATCCGGAGACCATGGAGTAAGGCCTCATACTTAGCTGCATTGTTAGTACAAGGAAACATAAGCCGGAGCACATAACAGAATTTGTCACCTCGAGGGAAAGTTAACACGACTCCAGCCCCCGAGCCTTCCAACTGCCTGGACCCATCAAAGTGAATAGTCCAATATGTGTTATCGGGCTTCTCCTCAGGTGCCTGTAGCTGTGTCCAGTCATTGATAAAATCCACCAAGGCTTGAGACTTAATGGCAGTGTGTGGCACGTACTTCAGACCATGAGGCCCGAGCTCAATGGCCCACTTGGCGACTCATCGTGTAGCCTCTTTGTTTTGAATGATGTCTCCCAAGGGGGCAGAACTCACCACAGTGATAGGGTGACCTTGAAAGTATTGCTTCAGCTTCCGGCTTGCCATGAACACCCCATAAACAAGCTTCTGCCAATGAGGATACCTTTGTTTCGACTTGATGAGCACCTCACTGACGTAATAAACCGGCCGTTGAACCGGATACTCCTTACCAGCCTCCTTGTGCTCCACCACGATTGCAATGCTGACAGCTCGTGAATTAGCAGCCACATATAACAGTAAACGCTCTTTGTCAATGGGAGCTGCAAGGACCGGCGTCTTAGACAACTGCCTCTTTAAATCCTCAAAAGCAGCATTAGCAGCATCACTCTAGATAAAGGTGTCTGCCTTCTTAATCATCTGATACAATGGTAGGGCCTTCTCACCTAGCCGGCTTATGAACCGGCTTAAAGCAGCAACACGAACCGCCAGTCGCTGAACATCATTGATGCACGCCGATTTAGCCAAAGAAGTAATTGCCTTGATCTTCTCCGGATTAGCTTCAATGCCCCTGTTTGAGACCAAGAATCCCAAAAGCTTGCCTGCAGGTACACCAAATACACACTTCTCCGGGTTAAGCATCATCTTGTAAACCCGGAAATTATCAAAGATCTCTTTTAAATCAGATATCAAGGTTTCCTTCTCTCTGGACTTCACCACTATGTCATCCACATAAGCATGAACATTGTGCCCAATCTGATTGTGGAGACAGTTCTGTACACACCGCTGGTAAGTCGACTGGGCATTCTTGAGCCCAAAAGGCATAGATACATAGCAAAAGGCTCCAAACAGAGTGATGAAAGCCGTCTTCTCCTGGTCCTTAATTGCCATCTTGATCTGATGGTACCCAGAGTAAGCATCCAAAAAGCTCAACGCTCACAACCCGCCGTAGCATCAATTATTTGATCAATATGGGGGAGAGCAAAGGGATCAGTCGGACAAGCTTTATTTAAGTCCGTGTAATCCACACACATGCGCCAGGTGCCGTTATTCTTGAGCACGAGCACCGGGTTAGCCAACCACTCTGGGTGAAAAACTTCAACGATGAACCCAGCCGCCAAGAGCCGGGCGACCTCCTCTCCAATAGCCTTTCGTCGTTCCTCGTTGAATCGCCGCAGAAACTGCCTGACCGGCTTATACTTCGGATCAATATTAAGAGTGTGCTCAGCGAGTCCTCTTGGTACACCCGGCATGTCGGAAGGCTTCCATGCAAAGATGTCCCGGTTCTCACGGATGAACTCGATGAGCGCGCTTTCCTATTTAGGATCCAAATTGGCACTGATGCTGAACTGCTTAGATGAATCGCCTGGAGTAAAATCGACAAGCTTGGTTTCAGCCATCGACTTAAACTTCATCGCCGGGTCATGTTCTGTTGTTGGCTTCTTGAGGGAGGTCATATCCGCCGGGTCAACGTTATCTTGATAAAATTTTAGCTCCTCTACTGCACAGATAGACTCGGCATAAGCCGCGTCGCCTTCTTCGCACTCCAGAGCCACCTTTCGACTTCCATGCACAGTGATGGTGCCCTTGTAACCCGGCATTTTAGCTGCAAGTAAACATAACACGGCCGCACCATAAACTTGGCATAAGCCAGCCGCCCAAACAAAGCGTGATATGGACTCTTGATTTTGACCACCTCAAAGGTTAACTTCTCAGCCCTAGAATCATGCTCGTCTCCAAAGGCCACCTCCAGCTCAATTTTACTGACGGGGTATGCCGACTTACCAGGCACCAATCCATGGAAACGGTGTTGGATGTCTTCAAGTTTTTGTCAGTTAAACCCATGCGCCAAAAGGTCTCGTAATAGAGGATGTTGATGCTGCTACCTCCATCCATGAGCACCTTAGTGAATTTATATATATCCACCGACCTGCGGTGCCACCACCAAGGCTAGTTGACCCGGATTATCAATGCGAGGAAGGTGATCCTCCCTACTCCAGACAATGGGCTGTTCTGACCACCTCAAGTAACGAGGGACTGTCGGCTCAACAGAGTTCACAGCCCTCTTATGAATTTTCTGATCATGTTTGCACAAGCTAGTGGTGAACACATGATACTGTCCACTATTCAGCTGCTTCGGATGGCTCTGATAACCTGACTGTTGCTGTTGTTGTCCTCCTTGACCAGATTGCTATTGATTATAACCGCCCTGGTTTCCGTGAAAGCTGGATCCTGAGCCGCCACCTGGGCCATGAAAGCCACCGGCTCCTGAGCCGCCACCCGGGCCATGATTGCCATCAAACGTATTGGAATTCTTGAAAGCCTTCATAATCGCACAATCTTTCCACAAGTGAGTAGCGGGTCGTTCCCGGGTGCCGTGTCTCGGGCAGGGCTCATTGAGTAGCTGCTCAAGGGATGGACCTGACCCACCAGATTGAGGGGGCGGTTTTCCCTTACGTCTCTGGTTGTTACCCTGCGCGTTGGCGTTGGCCACGAACCCCGGGTTACCCTCCGCCTTACGCTTATTGCCTCCCTGATTCATCGGGTTATGCTGCTGACCCTTTCCATTGCCGTTCCTCTTTCCCTTCCCTGTCTTTTCCGCATCAGACGCGGGGTCCTTGGTACTATCAGAATCGGCATACTTGACTAAAGCCGCATCAGCGTACCCATATCATTGCAATCACGCTTAAGGCGCCCCAGCTTCTGTCTCAGCGGCTCAAAGCGGCAATTCTACTCTAACATGAGGACTGCAGAGCCGGCATCCATCTTGTCATATGAATGTATACTCTCCTTGACCCGGCGCACCCAATGTGTTGTGGATTCGCCCTCCTCTTGCTTACAATTTGTTAAGTCCACAATTGACATAGATTGCTTGCAAGTGTCCTTGAAGTTCTGGATGAACCGGGCTTTTAACTCAGCCCATGAACTAATGGAATTGGGCGGCAAGCCCTTTAACCAAGACTGGGTCGTTCCATCCAACATCATGGTGAAGTACTTAGCTATTGCTGCGTCACTGACTTCCAACAGCTCCATGGCCATCTTGTAACTTCCAATCCATGTCCCAGGCTGTAAGTCGGCCGTATAATTCGGCACCTTTCAAGGTCCCTTGAAATCCTTGGGCAAACATACATTTCATAGAGCCGGTACCAGACAAGGAACACCGCCGGTTCTAGTGGCTACTCCCGCCTCACCGGAAGTCGTCGTCGGGTAAGCCGGCAAGTCCTGTTCGGCTGCTAGCTAAGCCTCTAGCTGAGCCGCCCGCTCGTCCTCCTGACGTATCCGATCCTGCACCGAGTTATACCCGCCAGGCTGATTTCGGCGCTGAGCATTGCTTGACAAGGCCTCTGACTCCATGTGTCTGCTGTAACTCGGGCTCCGGTTTGGACGAGGCGGACCTAACCAGGGCAGAGGAGTTGAATGGATCCTGTCCCGGCTGTAAGAATAAGTCTCTTGCTGGGCCAGAGCCGTCTGGACAAGTTCTCTGATCCTCCGGGTCTCCACCGCTGTCGGATCATCACCGTCCACTGGGAGAGCCACCAAACGTGCTGACGCTGCGATAAAGTTCTCCATGGGGTTGGAGAAGTGACCCGGCGGTATTGGCACATAACAGGGTGGTGCCATATTCCCATGAAGAGGGGCCGTCACCTGAGGCTGAACCGGGTCCCCCGCTCCGGATGTCATAAGCTGATTTGCACCTAGCGGGTTACTTGGGCCGGCTACGGGTGTAGCAAAAAGATTCCGAGGATCATAAATCGGAGGCAAACGGGACTAAGTTTTCTGATGTCTCCTCCTCATGAACTCATTAGATGCGTTTAGACTCATCGTGAGCTGATAAGCCTCTGACTGAAGTTGCTGCGCCCGCGCATCCAAGGCCGCCCGTTCTGTAGCCAATCTAGTATCCTCAGCTGCTAAGGTTTCTTTGGCCCGAGCGATCTCTTCACGGACCTGCGCCACCTCAGCATTATGCTCATTGTCAGTGTCAAAACCGGCGGATATCGGGTAGGGGGTCCCGAACTGTGCGTCTAGGATCAATGGTAACAGGAGGCAGGGGACACGATGTTTACCCAGGTTCGGGCCCTCTTGATGGAGGTAATACCCTACGTCCTGCTTGATTGATATTGATAATATGAGTATTACAAGAGTTGATCTACCACGAGATCGTAGAGGCTAAAACCCTAGAAGCTAGCCTATGGTATGATTGTTGTATATGATCTATTGACTAGCCTGGCCTCGGTTTATATAATGCACCAGAGGCCTAGGATAACAAGAGTCCTAGCCGAATACGCCGGTGGGGAGGAGTCCTTGTCTTGATTGCCAAGTCTTGTGGAATCTTCCTTGTATGCGGTAGCTGTCTGAACTGGCCCATGAGTATACGGCCATGGGGGTCCTTGGCCCAATCTAACAGATCGGGAGATGACGTGGTGAGTACCGCCTAGACCAGGACACCGTCAGTAGCCCCCTGAACCGGTCTTCAAGTTAGGAACGCTCCTCGATTCTTCCGAACTATTCTTCATCTTCGGTCGCCGGTCATGAAAACTGGTTCAACAAATCTTCTCATCTTCGATCTTGAGGATCGCCGAAATGCATTCGACGAGTTTACACGTCGGGTATCCGAGGAGCCCCTTTAAGTTTCCGGCCTTTATCAATGCCTTGTTATTTTTATGCCACACCTCGCATTTGAAGTTTTTCCCGGGAGGCAGTGTCCTCTTGTGTCCGAGCTCCAACGCCGGACTGTATCCGAGGTATCTTTTGCAGCCGAGCACCAACGCCGGACCGCTTCTCAGCTCTAATGCCGAAATGTATCCGAGCTCCAACGCCGGACTATGTATCCGAGCTCCAACGCTGGTTGTATCCGAGCTCCAATGCCGGACTATGTATCCGTGCTCCAACGCCAGACTGTATCCGAGCTCCAACGCGGGACTGTATCCGAGGTGTCGTAAATCACCTTGGTTCAAAGAAGTTTGAAGGAGTTTAGCCGAGCTTAATGCCTGAAATGCCCTCTATGGAGCCAGCCACTAGCGCCCGAGCTTTATGCCGGACTGCTTCCGAGGTGGTGCACCACCCCGAATGTGGGCCGATTTTTGTCAATATTTTTGATTGGTGCAATTTATTATTTACCGAGATATATAGCCAGTAGCCCTCAAGGTGGGTATCAGTCTAAAACCCGAGATGCAGATGAAGGATGACATAAGACCGCTGATCCCAGTAGCCGCTGAGACTTAGGTTGATTTGCAAAATCGGCCTGAGGATCAAGTCCTAGCTCGGCAGAATACTTCGGGACACTAAAAGTGGCGTGCTCAGTCCTCGAGACTCAGGTTGGGTGCGGCCGACCAACCTGAGGATCAAAATCTCCTCGGAAACTATATTGCACATAAAATTTTCTACATTGAACAGGCAATGCAGTAGCCCCCGAGACACTGGTCGGGTGGCAACACCAGATCAGGGGATCGATGTTCCCCTTTAATATTTGTAAATAGTAAGCCCGAAGCCTAGTAGCCCCCGAGCCTTAATGCGGGCACGGGTGGCCGAATTAAGGATCGATATCCATAGCAAAATCAGAAATTATGTGTAATGACTATGTATCCAAGTACTTTACGTCATTAATGCTCAGATCCGCATTGTACAAAACTTTGTTGACCGACCATCGGCTTCCACCTCCTTGGCCAGTAGCCGAGGAGTGTTTGTCCTACTTTATAAATCCTTTATGAGGGCAAAGATTTACGACAAACAAGGCAATCTGGCCACACAGTTTTATAAACAAAGGTACGCACAGAGATATGTTATATTACTATTTAACAGAAGAAATGTCTTCCAAAGAAAATAGTCCCGCTATCGGTTCCTTTCTTTGGGTTGTCATGCTAAGCATGATCATGAAACCTCAGCTCCAATGTAAGAGCAAAATATCGAGGATTTAGTTTGGGAGGCCAGTTAATAGCCCCCGGTAGTGTTCGGCGACAGCCGAGGTCAAGCCGTAAACACTTCGGCCATTGTTATGAATGGCCCGTCATTTAACACCGTCATCGGATCGCTGACCAGTTTACGCTTATTGTGACAGTCAGTTTTCGGCTTTCTCCACTGAGGTGCTTAACCATGTGAGCTGGAAGCACAATCGCAGTGGTTCTCCCTTTGCACACCTAGCCGAACAAAGCGGAACGTAGGAGGCAAGCGCAGGAGCCGGGCAACCCAACTATTGACCGAAGACACAATTCGAAACCTATGCATATATAGCAATATTCGAGAATGTTTTTGCCGAATCTCTAAAGGTGTCCGGGGTTGCACTACGAGACTTGTGCTGAAAACACACAAATAGTTTAAAAGTGCCATAAGCTTGGAAAACCAAAAAACGTCAGTAAAAACTTGACGTCCGAACAAGATCAAGTGTTCGGTGCCAATCCGAAAATTGGCCTTAGCAAAAGAAGTGCTTCTGTCGTGCTTTAACATGATACATCCTATCTCAAGACTTCAAGCGGGTCAGCCTACGGCTTTGACCTCCTACCCCGAGGGCGGAGTACTTCTCATTAGGCCAGTTTAGCAAACTAAACTCTAGCGGCTTTGAGAGAGAAATTAGGCTCCCCGGCTAGTGACCACACGCTCGTGTCGAAAAAAGGAGTGATAGATAATAATAATAATAATAATAATAATAATAATAATAATAATAATAATAATAATAATAAAACTTTGCAATGACTAAGAAGAAGAACACTTATCATAAAACGGCTCATGTAAATTTAAGAGCCCCCAAGTGACTTGGGTAAAAGAATGATTGCATGTACCGAAGTACTTATATCATATCTATGTTCAACTGAACTTTAAACGCGTCTTAACCGACCGTCGGCTTCTCCCTCTTCGGTCAAGGACCGAACGACGGTGTTTCCAATAACCAGGCCATAAGGCTGTAATAGACAAAGCGCACTCGGGGAACTTATGCTATATTACTGCGAAGTGTAAGAAGCATCTTCGAAGAAAATAGTACCCCCACCGATACCTTTCTTCGGTGCTCATTGTTATTATGAGACTTGTGCAATAGATTTTTTGTACTCATGAGTTCCGTTGTGTGCCGACCATCATTGAAAACTATAAGAGTGCTAGCTTTCGGCTTCACCCAGTCTGAGGTCATGCTCAGGTGACCCGATCGTGACAATCGCAGAGGTGCTCCCTTTACTCCCTAGCCGAACAATCGAGAACGTAGGGGTAAACACAGGAGCGAGGCAACCCAGCTTGCAAATCGCTTAAGTCAATATGGTGCATATTGTGGCGTAATACACGAACTAGGAATGAAGCCGTATGAGGGAGTCCTGGATTAGTGGGTGTCTGGGTAGCCGGACTATACCTTCAGCCGGACTCCTGGACTATGAAGATACAAGATTGAAGACTTCGTCCCATGTCCGGACGGGACTTTCCTTGGCATGGAAGGCAATCTTGGCGATGCGGATATTCAGATCTCCTACCATTGTAACCGACTTTGTGTAACCCTAACCCTCTCCAGTGTCTATATAAACCGGAGGGTTTTAGTCCGTAGGCCAACCCCAACATACAACAATCATACCATAGGCTAGCTTCTAGGGTTTAGCCTCCTTGATCTCATGGTAGATCTACTCTTGTACTACCCATATCATCAATATTAATCAAGCAGGACGTAGGGTTTTACCTCCATCAAGAGGGCCTGAACCTGGGTAAAACATTGTGTCCCTTGTCTCCTGTTACCATCCGCCTAGACGCACAGTTCGGGACCCCCTACCCGAGATCCGCCAGTTTTGACACCGACATTGGTGCTTTCATTGAGAGTTCCTCTGTGTCGTCACTTTTAGGCCCGATGGCTCCTTTGATCATCAACAACGATGCGGTCCAGGGTGAAACTTTTCTCCCTGGACAGATCTTCGTCTTTGGCGGCTTCGCACTGCGGGCCAATTCTCTTGGCCACCTGGAGCAGATCGAAAGCTACCCCCCTGGACATCAGGTCAGATTTGGAAGTTTAAACTACACGGCTGACATCCGCGGGGACTTGATCTTCGACGGATTCGAGCCACAGCCAAGCGCGCCGCACTGTCTCGATGGGCATGATCTAGCTCTGCCGCCGAACAGTGTCCTGGAGGCCACACGCGCATTGGTTCCGACCCTTAATTCGGAGCCTACTGCGCCGATCGAGGATGAGTGGTTGGACGCCGCCTCGGGGGCTGCGATCTCAAAGGCGATCGAGCCGAACGCCAGCCGCGCACCCCGCAAGGCCCGTGACTCTGAGGGGCTGGATTCCTCTCCGGACTCTGAGCCCCCCGCGCGCCCGCCGATCGAATCCGATTGGGCACCGATCATGGAGTTCACCGCCACAAACATCTTTCAGCACTCGCCCTTCGGCGACATCCTGAAGTCACTAAAGACTCTCTGTTTATCAGGAAAGCCCTGGCCGGACTACGGTCTGCAAGGATGGGATACGGATGATGAAGAAATTCAAAACCCACCCACCACCCATTTGGTAGCCACCGTCGATAATTTAAACGACGTGCTCAACTTAGACTCTGAAGACATCGACGGCATGGACGACGATGCAGGAGACACATATGAACCAACGCCTATAGGGCATTGGACAGCCACCTCATCTCATGATGTGTACATGGTGGATACACCTAAAGGAAGCGACAACGAGGAACACGGGGATGGAACGAGGGATCGATCTCTCGAAAAACAATCAAAGCGTCGGCGTAAACGCCGCTCCAAGCCCCGCCTCAATACAGACCCAGCCATAGAGCAGGATGAGCCGGCAGACGACGAGCATGCCTTAGAGCAACCGTCCGAACAGGGCAACCCGGATAAAGAAACTGAACAACCCTCCCCCGACGAAAATGGCATTCCGAACAACCTTACGCCGGATAAGCCCACAGAGCAGAAGAACCTCCACAAAAGGCTCGTTGCAACCGCACGCAGCCTGAAAAAGCAGAAGCGGAAGCTAAAAACTGCGGAAGAAGCATTCAGAATCAGATGGAGTAAAGTAATCAATACCGCAGACAAATACGGCGGCAGTCGCCACACTAAAAGCTATCCGAAGAGAAAGCTACTGCCCGAATTCGACGAAGAGGCCTTAGAACCCTCGCATTCAAAAATAAGAAAGCCACCCGGTCGGATAGATGACCCCATGACTAGCATAAAGCGGCAAGCGGTGCCGCACTTAAGCCGGCATGCGACCCACTTAAGGATTCGCATCAAAAAGATGGCCCAGCCAAGTCCATTTATGGGCCAAGAAAGCAAGCTCTCGTAAGCAATGCAATAAAGCCAGTATCCGAATCCGGCACACCCAAATACAGGGGCGCCACACACCCCCTATGTTTCACCGATGAGGTCCTGGATTATGAATTTCCAGCGGGATTCAAACCCGTAAACATAGAGGCATACGACGGAACAACAGACCCTGGAGTCTGGATCGAGGATTATATCCTCCACATACATATGGCTAGAGGAGATGACCTCCACGCCATCAAATACTTACCCCTCAAGCTTAAAGGGCCAGCCCGGCATTGGCTTAAAAGCCTTCCTGAGAACACAATTGGAAGTTGGGAAGAGCTAGAGGACGCTTTCCGAGCAAATTTTCAAGGGACCTATGTCCGCCCTCCGGATGCAGACGATCTCAGTCACATAACCCAATAGCCCGGAGAGTCAGCTCGGCAGTTCTATGTAGCGACCAGACCTCAAACAGTCTGATCTCTGTGCTCCGGTGTCATCCCTGGATCAGTAATGTTGACACCACACAGTACTCAAAGGATTTATAGCAGAGTAGCAATCACACACTTATTACATCGAGTGTCTCAAAAGAGAACTTATTACTATAAATATGGCTTAAGGCCATCTAATAACGATAACAGCGGAAGGCTTGGAAGATAAGTGAGTCCATCAACTCCAACGGCATCACTGAGTATAGAACCACGACCTAAAAACTCATTATTCATCATCTGAAAAGTCTGCAACAGTAACGTTGCAGCCCGAAAACGGTTCAGCACATGGAATATGCTGGCAAGGTAACACATAGAGAGTAATGGAATGCAACAGCTATACTATATGCATATTTGGCTGGTGGAAAGCTCTATGGTTACAGTTTTGCATAAAGCCAATTTTTCCCTACTTCAAAGGAATACATTTAATTACTATCATGGTGGTTGTTAAACATTGAGAATGGTTGATAGCATTCTCAATCCCAATTAAGCATCATCATTAACCCAACAACATTAATTTTCGAGTAACATGTTGAGATTCACATGATAATCCAGATACTAGATACTCAAGATGTCCATAACCGGGGACACGGCTAACCATGATTAGTTTATTACACTCTGCAGAGGTTTGCGCACTTTTCCCCACAAGACTCGATCGCCTCCATTGGATTTCTCGCACTACATGGTGTTTGAGAAACGGATGACCGAGACACAGTCTTTCAGAAATGCTAGCACCTTACGATGGATAGACCGGTACACCTACTTTCCCCTACATCTGCTAGTCTACCCTGTAAGAGTTCGCACGACTTAATCAACTATGCCAGAGCCCATAATGGCTTGTGGCTGCACACAGAAGTTTCTAGTATGAATAATCTCATGATCCCTTTGAGCCTGGGTGGCGGTCCAAAAGAAAAACAGGCAAGGCCTGGAATACCCAGGTGCCTCAATCCACCCAGATGTGTGTTTAGGTTGCCACCTTAGATAAACCATTAATTAACAATCTCACATCTGTCATGGATATCACTCACCCAATCCACGTCTACTAGCATAGCATGGCATAATAAGCAAATGTAGAAAATAACTCCCAAAGGTTTGATAATAAACAGGTAATAGGTACTACCTCATCTACTTCCCATCCCACAATTTAATTAGATCCTAATCATGCAATGTGTGAGGATTGATCTAATGCAATAAAACTGGATTGTAGAAAAAGGTATGATCAAAGTGGTACTTGCCTTGCTGATGATCCGCGAAACCTAGAGATTCAAAGTAACAGGCGGCGCACTCCGGGTATTCTATCGCAGACAAACAAACAAGCATACAATAAGTACTCATCTAATGCACAGGTAAAACTCAAATAGAAGATCTAACCAGAAAGTTCAACTTAAGAACCCTGGTTTGCAAAAAGAATCAAATCGAACGTCGCAAAAGAAATCAAACGGCGAAAGAAATCGACTTCGTTCTAGTAATCTGGATCTAAGTCAAATTTTACAGTAGCAAAAACTTGTTTAAGTTGATTATTCGGAAAGAGGGTTTCGAGACGAAACTCCAGGCGCTTGAATCGCCTGATTCCGATAAACGAGCGAAAAGTTATACTAAAACAAAAATCGGATCAGAAATCGCGATCAGAAAATAACCGCGGAAAATCCGACGAAAAAGAAAAATGACGAACAGATTACTCGTTAATTAACCTAATCCGAAAATAATTAAAATAATATTAAAATAATAAAAAAATCGAAAATAAAACCAAGGAAAAAGAAAATAAATATTTTAAAAAAATCGGCACGGAAGTCGAGGCGGCGACGAACCTCGGGCGGCGTGCAACTCCGGCGAGTCGGCGGCGGCGGCGGGCTAGGGTTTCGGGCGCGGGCGCGATTATGGGCTGGGGCGCCGGGTGCCTCGCTATTTAAAGGCGCCCCCGGGCGGAGTCCCGCTCCGGTACGGCCCATAGTCGGTTTCGTTTTTTTTTAAATAATTACGCTCTGAAGAAAAATAAAAAGAAATACTAAACGGACTCCAAAAATCATGAAATAAATTTTCCCGGGTTTCTAAAATCATGCCCGATAAAGTGAACATTTATTTGGGCCCAAAATACAAATTTGAAAAACGTGTATTTTTCCTAAATTCAATTAAAAATACCGAAAAACTCCGAAATAAATCTTATTTGATTTTTTTATTAAATCCTCAATATTTCTATATTTTGGGAAAGTCATTTTATCCCCTCTCTCATATTTTTGTAATAGAAATAATTGATGATAAAATAAATAAATCAAATGATCCTGTTTACAAAATTTGAGAAAACTCAAATATGTAAATAATGAAATCCCCAACTCTCTCCGTGGGTCCTTGAGTTGCTTAGGATTTTCTAGGATCAAAACTAAAAGCAAAATAAAATATGATATGCATGATGATCTAATGTATAACATTCCAAATTGAAAATTTGGGATGTTACAAACCTACCCCCCTTAAGATGAATCTCGCCCTCGAGATTCGGGTTGGCTAGAAAATAGGTGAGGGTGGTCCTTGAGCAAATCTTCCTCTCGCTCCCAGGTGGCTTCATCCTCCGTGTGGTGGCCCCACTGAACTTTGCAAAACTTGATAACCTTGCTGCGAGTGACTCGGCTGGCAAACTCGAGAATCTTGACTGGTTTCTCCTCATAGGTCAAATTGTTATCCAACTGAATTGCTTCCAATGGCACTGTGTCTCTCAAAGGTATGTCAGCCATCTCCGCGTGACACTTCTTCAACTGAGAAACGTGGAACACATCATGAACTCCTGTCAATCCTTCTGGCAATTCCAACTTGTAGGCCACTTCTCCCATACGCTCCAAAACTCGATATGGCCCTACAAATCGTGGCACTAACTTCCCCTTAACTCCAAAGCGCTTAATCCCTCAAAGTGGGGATACTCGAAGATAAGCTCTGTCTCCGACTTCGTAAACTGTCTCCTTGCGTTTAGAATCTGCGTAGCTCTTCTGCCTGGACTGGGCTACCTTGAGCCTATCGCGAATCAACTTCACCTTCTGTTCAGACTCTTTAATCAGATCTAGTCCAAACAACTGGCGGTCTCCAACTTCGTCCCATGACAACGGTGTCCTGCACCTCCTTCCGTACAGAGCTTCGAAAGGGGCCATCTTCAAACTGGTCTGATAGCTATTATTGTAAGAGAACTCTGCATATGGCAAATTATCATCCCAACTAGATCCATAATCTAGCGCACAAGCTCTCAGCATATCCTCCAAAATCTGATTGACTCTCTCGGTCTGTCCATCTGTCTGCGGATGAAAAGCTATACTAAATTCTAGCCTAGTACCCAAAGTCTCATGCAACTGCTTCCAGAACTTTGAGGCAAACTGGGTTCCTCTATCCGATACGATGCTCCTCGGAACTCCATGCAAACATACGATCCTGGTCATGTATATCTTTGCCAACTTAGCACTGGTGTAAGTGGTCTTTACTGGGATGAAATGAGCTACCTTCGTCAATCGATCAACTACAACCCAAATCGAGTCATAGCCTGAACGAGTCCTTGGTAATCCCGTGATAAAATCCATGCCTAGCTTATCCCACTTCCATTCGGGTATCGGCAATGGTTGCAACAATCCTGCTGGCTTCTGATGCTCTGCCTTTACTCTCTGACATACGTCACAAACTGCTACATACTCCGCAATATCCTTCTTCATTCCGGTCCACCAGAAAATATCCTTCAAATCCAAATACATCTTGGTATTTCCTGGGTGAATCGAATAAAGTGAATCATGTGCCTCTTGCAGAATCAACTTTCTGATCTCCGGGTCATTGGGTACATAAACACGGTCTTCAAACCATAGGGTGTCGTGCTCATCATCACGAAATCCTTTAGCTTTTCCTTGGCTCATTTTCTCTTTTATAGAAGCAATCTCCTTGTCAGATTTCTGAGCCTCTCTGATTTTGTCCATCAATGTTGACTGAATCTCCAATGCTGCCACATAGCCTCTCGGAACTATCTCCAAACATAGCTCACGAAGATCCTCGGCTAACTCCTTTGGTATTTCTCCCGTCATTAGTGTATTGACATGACTCTTACGGCTCAATCCGTCAGCTACTACATTAGCTTTTCCGGGATGGTAATGTAATCTCATATCATAATCCTTGATGAGCTCCAACCATCTCCTTTGTCTGAGGTTCAACTCCTTCTGCGTGAAAATGTACTTCAAACTCTTGTGATCCGTGTACACCTCACAATGATTTCCAATGAGGAAATGTCTCCATGTCTTCAATGCATGCACTACGGCTGCTAACTCCAAATCATGCGTGGCATAATTCAATTCGTGAGGCTTCAGTTGTCGTGAAGCATACGAAACAACTCTTCCCTCCTGCATAAGCACTTCTCCAAGTCCTCGACGTGAAGCGTTGCAATACACCTCATAGTCCTTGGTTTGATCTGGCAAAATCAACACTAGTGAGGTAACCAAACGGTTCTTCAATTCCTGGAAACTAGCCTCACACTCCTCAGTCCATTTGAACTTAGTATCCTTCTTCAGCAACTCCGTCATAGGCTTCGCAATCTTTGAGAAGTTCTCAATAAATCTCCGGTAGTATCCTGCGAGTCCCAGAAAACTCCGGATCTCTCCAACTGTTGCTGGTGCTTCCCAATTGGTCACAGTGATAACCTTGGTGGGGTCAACTGCTATTCCTTCTCCGGATATAACATGTCCGAGGAATCCAACTTCCTTCAACCAAAACTCACATTTGCTGAACTTGGGCATATAACTGATGTTCTCTGAGCTTCTCAAGTACCACTCGCAAATGTTCTTTATGCTCCTCTTCATTCTTTGAGAATACCAGAATATCATCGATGAAAACCACGACGAACTTATCCAAAAACTCCATCAACACTTTGTTCATCATGTTCATAAAATAGGCAGGTGCGTTAGTCAGTCCAAATGACATAACGGTATACTCATACAGTCCATATCTTGTGGTGAATGCTGTCTTAGGTATGTCCTGCTCTCGAATCTTCAACTGATGGTACCCTGATCGCAAATCGATCTTGGAAAACACTTTAGCCCCTTGCAATCGATCAAACAGATCATTGATCATTGGTAGCGGGTACTTGTTTTTGATTGTTACTTCGTTCAATCCTCGATAATCAACAACCATTCTTAACGATCCATCCTTCTTCTCCACTAGAAGTACTGGTGATCCCCAAGGCGAAGAACTTGGGCGAATGTAACCTTTATCCAGTAACTCCTTAATATGCTTCTTAATTTTCCACCAAATCTTTTGCAGGCATCCTGTATGGTCGCTTTGATATTGGCCCAGTGCCTGGCAAAAGTTCAATCAAAAACTCAATGTCTCTATCCGGTGGCATGCCTGGCAACTCTTTGGGAAATACATCAGGAAAATCCTTTACCACTGGTACTTCCTCCTGCACAACTCCTGATAAGGAATTTACTTGTGTCCTGTTTGGCGCATGTTGGGATACATACTTGATCCTTCTTCCTTCTGGCGTTGTGAGCAAAATTGTCTTACTGGCGCAATCGATGTTTCCTCCATTCCCGTTACTATTCTTGGTGCCATTGTGATTGTGCGAGCTACCTACTCCATGGGTATGCTGAAAATGTCCTCCCGGTCTAGGGGTAAAGCGTGGCTTCTGCTGAGCTCCTGAATTATACTTTCCTTGTCCATACTTCCTCTTGCGGTTCTCAATTTGCTGCTGCTTCCCTTCAATCATAAGAGCATGGTCTACCAACTCCTGGTAGTTGTTGAAGGTGGCTACCATCAACTGCATACTCAACTCATCATTCAATCCTTCCAGGAATTTCTCCTGCTTAGCTGCATCCGTAGCAACGTCATCTGGGGCATAACGTGCTAGCTTACTAAACTCCTCCACATACTGGCCAACTGTCCGTCCTCCTTGGCGCAAGTTATGAAACTCATGCTTCTTCATGGCCATTGCTCCTGCTGAAACATGGGCAGTACGAAAAGCCTACTGAAACTGGTCCCATGTGACAGTGTCGACTGGGAAGGTGGCTGTGAAATTCTCCCACCAGGATGCTGCGGGTCCTTCTAACTGATGTGCGGCAAACTTCACCTTCTCCGCATCTGTGCATCTTGCTGTGGTCAACTCCCTAGCTGTCTTGCGGAGCCAATCATCTGCTACTATCGGCTCGGTGCTACTGGAAAACACCGGCGGATTCAGCCTAAGAAAACGGGCTAAGTGGTCAACAGGTGGTGGTGGTGGTGGTGGGTTGTTGTTGTTGTTCCCCTGATTCTGATTCTGAACTAGCAACTGCATCAAGGTGTTCTGTTGCTAGATCAACTGGGTGAGCTCCGGCGGAAAGGCAAATCCGGGGTCACGTCTCGGAGGCATCTGAGGGTTTAGAAAAGATGAGATATAAGAATAGAGGGGTCTAAAGAGAAAACACTACCCATATGCACATGAGGCAAAAGAAAACAATTCACTTCATTCAATCAAACAAAGGCATTCAATCGGTCTAACTATCGCAAAGTGCTCGGACTACTATATTTACATGGTGGACTACTACTACTGATGAGGTGGTCTACTAGAAATATTCTACGGTTGTAGACTCCATGATATCTGCTCCTGCTTCATCAACATAGTCATCATTGCTACTATCTTGCTCCGAGTCGGTGCCGTCAATGATGATGTAGTCTTCCGGGCTAATCTCCTTGGGTTCTTCGTCTTCATCTACTGGTGTCGGGCCTCCCATAAATATTCCAATCTTCTTGATCAGATCGTCATTCTTCTCCACCAATACTTCAATTTCTTCTTCATAATCTTCACGTGTAGCCTTGAGTTCTTCCTCCAGTTCCTTGATTCTAGTCTTAGCCTTCTTCAGATCTATCATGTCGGCGCACATCTGGTTCTCCTGTCATCGAATGTGATGATTTAACTCCTGGATAAAAGCTGCAATTGATCTATCTTTCCTGGTGCTGATCATCTCCCAGTGTTCATCTCGGCGCCCACAAATCTAGTAGATAGTATCCTTGAGATCCTTGCGGTAGACTTCTCCAATGTGTCCCATGGCGATGTGAGCTGCCATACTCTTTCCTAGACTCCAAGTTGGTGCATCAAAAGAAAACTCTATGGGCTCAGTGACTGGCATGAACGTCCTTCCTGGAACTTGAACTTGAATCATCCAGCGCTCTTTTTCAGGTAAAGTGGCGTTGTAGGTTCCCGTGAAGCTTGGTACTCCTATGTTCAGGTATCTAATGACTTCCTTCAAGTGGCGTCCAAAGGGTGTATCTTCATCTGATTGTGTGAACTTGTTCCTTGCATCCGCCATCCTAAAGAGTAGAAAAGATGAGAAGTCAGAAGAGAAGAGAGTGGGTAGTGATCTAGGTCTCTAAGCTTAGTGGTCGTGTCCTATAGTCAGCGTGTGCTCTGATACCATCTCTGTAGCGACCAGACCTCAAACAGTCTGATCTCTGTGCTCCGGTGTCATCCCTGGATCAGTAATGCTGACACCACACAGTACTCGAAGGATTTATAGCAGAGTAGCAATCACACACTTATTACATCGAGTGTCTCAAAAGCGAACTTATTACAATAAATATGGCTTAAGGCCATCTAATAACGATAACAGCGGAAGGCTTGGAAGATAAGTGAGTCCATCAACTCCAACGGCATCACTGAGTATAGAACCACGACCTAAAAACTCCTTATTCGTCGTCTGAAAAGTCTGGAAGAGTAACGTTGCAGCCCGAAAATGGGTCAGCACATGGAATATGCTGGCAAGGTAACACATAGAGAGTAATGGAATGCAACAGCTATACTATATGCATATTTGGCTGGTGGAAAGCTCTATGGTTACAGTTTTGCATAAAGCCAATTTTTCCCTACTTCAAAGGAATACATTTAATTACTATCATGGTGGTTGTTAAACATTGGGAATGGTTGACAGCATTCTCAATCCCAATTAAGCATCATCATTAACCCAACAACATTAATTTTAGAGTAACATGTTGAGATTCACATGATAATCCAGATACTAGATACTCAAGATGTCCATAACCGAGGACACGGCTAACCATGATTAGTTTATTACACTCTGCAGAGGTTTGCGCACTTTTCCCCACAAGACTCGATCGCCTCCGTTGGATTTCTCGCACTACATGGTGTTTGAGAAACGGATGACCGAGACACAGTCTTTCAGAAATGCTAGCACCTTACGATGGATAGACCGGTACACCTACTTTCCCCTACATCTGCTAGTCTACCCTGTAAGAGTTCGCACAACTTAATCAACTATGCCAGAGCCCATAATGGCTTGTGGCTTCACATGGAAGTTTCTAGTATGAATAATCTCATGATCCCTTTGAGCCTGGGTGGCGGTCCAAACGAAAAACAGGCAAGTCCTGGAATACCCAGGTGCCTCAATCCACCCAGATGTGTGTTTAGGTTGCCACCTTAGATAAACCATTAATTAACAATCTCACATCTGTCATGGATATCACTCACCCAATCCACGTCTACTAGCATAGCATGGCATAATAAGCAAATGTAGAAAATAACTCGCAAAGGTTTGATAATAAACAGGTAATAGGTACTATCTCATCTACTTCCCATCCCACAATTTAATTAGATCCTAATCATGCAATGTGTGAGGATTGATCTAATGCAATAAAACTGGGTTGTAGAAAAAGGTATGATCAAAGTGTTACTTGCCTTGCTGATGATCCGCGAAACCTAGAGATTCAAAGTAACAGGCGGCGCACTCCGGGTATTCTATCGCAGACAAACAAACAAGCATACAATAAGTACTCATCTAATGCACAGGTAAAACTCAAATAGAAGATCTAACCAGAAAGTTCAACTTAAGAACCCTGGTTTGCAAAAAGAATCAAATCGAACGTCGCAAAAGAAATCAAACGGCGAAAGAAATCAACTTCGTTCTAGTAATCTGGATCTAAGTCAAATTTTACAGTAGCAAAAACTTGTTTAAGTTGATTATTCGGAAAGAGGGTTTCGAGACAAAACTCCAGGCGCTTGAATCGCCTGATTCCGATAAACGAGCGAAAAGTTATACTAAAACGAAAATCGGATCAGAAATCGCGATCAGAAAATAACCGCGGAAAATCCGACGAAAAAGAAAAACGACGAACAGATTACTCGTTAATTAACCTAACCGAAAATAATTAGAACAATTAAAATAATATTAAAATAATAAAAAAAATTAAAATAAAACTGACGAAAAAGAAAATAAATATTTTTAAATAAAAAATTCGGCACGAAAGTCGAGGCGGCGGCGAACCTCGGGCGGCGTGCAACTCCGGCGAGTCGGCGGCGGCGGCGGCAGGCTAGGGTTTCGGGCGCGGGCGCGGTTATAGGCTAGGGCGCCGGGTGCCTCGCTATTTAAAGGCGCCCCCGGGCGGAGTCCCGCTCGGGTACGGCCCATAGTCGGTTTCGTTTTTTTTAAAATAATTACGCTCGGAAGAAAAATAAAATGAAATACTAAATAGACTCCAAAAATCATGAAATAAATTTTCCCAGGTTTCTAAAATCAAGCCCGATAAAGTGAACATTTATTTGGGCCCAAAATACAACTTTGAAAAACGCGTATTTTTCCTAAATTCAATTGAAAATACCGAAAAACTCCGAAATAAATCTTATTTGATTTTTTATTAAATCCTCAATATTTCTATATTTTGGGAAAGTCATTTTATTCCCTCTCTCATATTTTTGTAATAGAAATAATTGATGATAAAATAAATAAAATCAAATGATCCTGTTTACAAAATTTGAGAAAACTCAAATATGTAAATAACGAAATCCCCAACTCTCTCCGTGGGTCCTTGAGTTGCTTAGGATTTTCTAGGATCAAAACCAAAAGCAAAATAAAATATGATATGCATGATGATCTAATGTATAACATTCCAAATTGAAAATTTGGGATGTTACATTCTGGAATAGATTTCTTACTAAGAAGAATCAGATAGTCGACTGTCCGGATGCCGAAGCCCTAGCAGCTTCTAGGCACAACGTTCGAGATGAATGGCTCGCCAGACACCTCGGCCAAGAAAAGCCAAGAATAATGGACGCATTGACAAGCCTCATGACCCGCTTTTACGCAGGAGAGGACAGCTGGTTGGCGAGATGTAGCACCAGCGACCCAAGTACATCTAAAACTAGGGATGGAAACGGAAAACCGTGACGCAACAAGGATCGTCGCCGGACCAAGGAAAACAGTCCGAAAAGCACGGCAGTCAACGCCGGATTCAAAAGCTCACAGCAGAATCAGAAAAAGCCGCCCCTCCAGGAAAACAGAGATGATTTATCAAACCTAAACAAAATCTTGGACAGGATATGTCAAATACACAGTACTCCCGGGAAGCCTGCTAACCATGCCCACAGAGATTGTTGGGTTTTCAAACAATCCGGTAGACTCAACGCCGAACACAAGGGGCTCGACACACCAAGCGAAGACGATGACGAATCCCAAAAGTAGAGCACCAGGAAACAAAAGAATTTCCCACAAGAAGTAAAAAGAGTAAACTTACTTCACATAAGAAAACGTGCGGTACCCATAAAGGTACGCGCCATAAGGCCTATCCCAAAGGAGTCTCGCCACTGGTTGTCAAAACCAATCATTTTCAATCATCTGGACTATTCTAGAAGTATCAGGAACGCAGGCTGGACTGCCTTGGTACTCGATCCAATAATTGACGGACTCCAGTTTACAAATGTCTTGATGGACGGCGGCAGCGGTCTAAACCTGATATATCAGGACACAATCTGCCACATGGGGATAGACCCAACAAGAATTCGCCACAGCAAAACCTCCTTTCAAGGGGTAACACCAGGTCCGGACACCCATTGCATGGGTTTTCTCCGGCTCGAAGTTATATTCGGCTCTACCGATAACTTTCGTCGTGAAAAGCTAACTTTCCACATTGTCCCATTCTCAAGTCGCTATCAAGCACTGCTGGGACGCGAAGCTTTCTCCCGCTTTAATGCAATACCGCATTATGCATCTCTTACGCTTAAGATGCCCGGTCCACGAGGCATCATCTCTTTGAAGGGGAAGCATTGAGTGCGCCTTCCCCGAGCGGAGGATTGTGCGGCCGCTTTAACAGCCCCACAATTAAATGGCTTCACCCAAAACATCTGAACAGGTCATTAAGACCACGGACACGGATAGACGAGTCCGGCACACAAGTATCATTGATAAAGGCTTAGTGTCCATATACCCCTGCTCTAGGGGCTCCGCACATACAAAATAAGAGACAATAAAGCTCAATTTTACATATTTCACTTTATACTTTGTTTATTTAATGTAACTTTTGTTCGGCATGACCTTTTCTCAACTTAGTTCCTCTCTTTTACAGACGAATATCGTGCTGCGCCCGTCCAGGATACGGCACAATGGAGACACAGGCGCAGACGTGCAGCAGGGACCCGTTACAAGGATTCTTTTCAGATTAAGACCCTGTGTAAACCTTTTTTACTGTCTCTTCTTGATACACATCCCCTGGTTCTCTGTAGTATAACCAAGGAGGAGGCTGGCGTCTTGGCTTGTGGCCACGTCAGAATTTCTGCGCGTACCTGGACACTAGGGGCTTATACCTAAGAGCGTTGTCTCGCCCGCTCTCATAAAGACCGAATACCTTAGGGAGTGTTCGGCGTCGCGAGTTTGGCCTTATATGCATCAGCTCCGAATCATGTCTTTGGTCAAATGTTGGGTTGCCCGGCTCCTATGTTTGGCTGCCTTACGTTCCGCTTTATCGGCTAAGGCGGCACGAGGAGAACTACTACGATTGTGCCCCGGTTCGGCCAGGCGAGCACCTCAGTAGAGAAAGCCGAAAACTGACTGTCATGATATAGCGTGAGACTGGTCAACCACTCGATGACTCTCCGGAATCTATAGGATTCCTCTGCATTAATGAAGGGCCGTTTCCCGGCCAGGCATACACGCGCCCTGAACTCGGGCGAGCGCAGTCGCCACCAGGGGCTATCTAAGTAGTCCCACTGTTAAGCTCCTATGGCTAAGTAAAAGTGATAAAGCATTATAGTCCGATTGCCTAGTTCGCTGCGCTATCACCTCCTTTGTAGGACCAAGACGTTGGATCAAGTGTGAAAATGTGCCTTTTGCCAACACCCCCGCATTATCTGCGTGGGGGCTAAAGCCGACGACTGCCATCTTTCAGGTTCTATATATTTTAAACGGCCGCACAGGAGGTGTTACAATACTTGCAGGCACAAGTATAAAAAGTCCCTACAATTTATCAAACTACCGTTTTACAATTGCACATGCTATTCGAACATAGCATCCTTCGAGCACTTCGACTCTATTACACGAGCGCCTTGCAGAAATTCCTGAAAATAGTGCTCGGCAGGTACTCGGCTTCTGTCCGAATCTTGGCATGCAACAGCTATGGTCTCCATTTCCGCCCAGTATGTCTTGACACGGGCAAGAGCCATCCGCGCACCCTCTATGCATGCTGACCTCTTAATTGCATTAATACGCGACACTGCACCAAGGAACTGCTGCACCAAGCTGAAATAACTCTTCGGCTCCGATTTCCCCGGCCACAGGTGACTCATGACGCACCTCATGGTGAGTCCGCACAACCTATTCAGTTCGGCCCATTGAGCCAGACGATCGTCCACTGATAGTGGACGCTCTGGATTGTGGAACTGCGACCAGAAAAGCTTTTCCACTTCACGGTCTTCTTGATCTCGAAAGTGTTCGGTCGCATCAGCAGCACTCGCTGCCAAATCCAGATAGGTGTCCGCCACACTCCACATCCGGTCCAACGGAGCAAGCTTCGGATCACAAAACTTCCTCCGCAACATAAAGGGCTTTCCAGCCGCAATCTCTCCAGCCTGACGCAGCTCCTCCTTCGCAGCTCTCATCGCAGAGCGAGCATCCTTGGCATCAGCAACGGCCTTCTCTAAGTCCGTCTGTCTCGTCCGGTCTTCTTTTTCAAGAAGCTTGCAACGGTCAGCAATGCTTTTTAGCTTCACGGCCATCTCTTTTTTTCTCCGACAGTGAGAAGCCTGTTCGTCTCTCAACTCTTCAAGGGCCTTCTCGGCAGCCGCATCACTTTTTCTGGCTTGTTCCTTTGCTCGGGCAAGTTCCGCCCGAAGACTCTCCACGGCGGCCGCACCATCTACGTCAAAGAACACACATCGTAAGATACTGGCATAAAGCTCCTCTTACCAGGTGCCGTCCGAAGAATTACATACCTTGAGCTTCATCAAGCCGCTTGTTGACGAGCGCAATGTCGGCATCTGCCACGTCAAGTTGCCGCTTTAGCTCGGCAAAATCATCAGTCCGGCTGGATTCCGGACACTTCGCCACCAACATTCAAAGGCGACATTTTAGACCTGGGATTATGATCCTCTGCGCGCCGTCACTTCTGACAACGCACAGAGTCTCAGGGGCTACTATCTACACAAGGCGCATCTTATTTATGCGCAACTGACAAAAGTGTACATTATCTAATGTACCTCAAAACCCGTTAGTAAACTTCTAACGGCCTCGTGCAATCCGCTTTCCGCCAACGAAATCCTTTCAATCACCGTGCCCATCAATGCACGGTGCTCCTCTGGGATAGAAGCTCGCCCCAGCAGATTCTTCAGCTCCTCCGGCCGAGCACCAGACGGTGCTGGACTTGTCCTATGGCCTCTTTCAAAGGCCGGATGCGGAGAACCTTGGGGGGCCACATAGCTATCTTCCGCCCCTGCCGGATTCGGAGAAACCCTCCGCGACGACACCTCAGGGTCGCCCGCCTCGCTAGGTGGTGCAGCAGGGGGAGGCGTTCCGCTCTCCATCATCTCTGGAAGAAGGTCCCCCGAAGACGAGCTCTGCTGAGAAGGGTCGAGGTCCGAGCTACAAGGTAAAATTTTAATTAATCTTCTCAGACATATAGCAAGGGTTTCCCTCATCTCTCGAAAAGAAAATCTTTATCCACTTACGGCTCGCTGGAGGGCTGATCCCCTTGAGGGCATAATTCGGCCGAGGTACCCCCCGGCGTAGGACCCTCTGACGAGGATTTTTCCCCCGTTTTGAGGCAATGGTCTCCGGGTCTTCAGAGGCTGTCCTTTTCTTCCTAGAGGAGAGGAATTTTCGGTTCCTTCCCTCCGAACAGCCTCCTTCGAGGAGGCTGTAGTTCCCTTGTCCCCTCCCTCACTTTCCTTCAAAGGCACAATCTTCAACATCCTGACTAGGACGGGATCCGGCCTAGTCTCAGGGAGGGGAGCCGGACACCTGATCAGCTTTGCTTTCGCTGTCCACTCCTATTTAAAGGGACAGCTCTTTTAGGGGCAAGTTTATGACAAATATATGGATAACGAGTCCGGGCACAAGGCTACTTACTTAAGTATCCAGGCGATTGCAGCTCAGACCTGCGTCCTCGGTCAAATCCGGACACATTGCTTGTGATCCGAAGAGCAGTTTATACATCTCCGCGGGCGTTGCGCCCATAAAGTGCTGGAGAGATCACGGTCCCTCCGGATTAAACTCCCATAGACGAAGGGAGCAGCGTTTACCGGGCAGTGTTCGGCGGATCAGCATGACTTGCTTCACTTTGACCAGGCTGAGACCTCTTTCTAAGAGATCCCTGATGCGGCCCTGCAAAAAAGGCACGTCCAAGGGTGGTCCCCAATCTAGGCCTTTATTGACCCACAACCCTAGCTGCTCTGGGGGACCCGAGCGAAAAGCAGGCGGCGCCACCCACTTGGTGCCCCTGGGGACGGTGATATAGAACCACTCTCATTGCCATAAGCCGAGCTCCTCTTGAAAAGGGCCCTCGGGCCATGGAGCACCAGCATTCTTGCTTACGACAGCGCCTCCGCACTCTGCGTGCCGCCCCTCAATCATCTTCGGCTCTACCTTAAAGGTCTTGAGCCATAATCCGAAGTGAGGAGTAACACGGAGGAATGCTTCACACACGACGATGAATGAGGAAACATGGAGGATGGACTCCGGAGCTAAGTCGTGGAATTCCAGCCCATAATAGAACATCAGCCCCCTCACGAAGGGATCCATTGGGAAGCCTAACCCCCGAAGGAAGTGAGACACGAACACCACGCTCTCACCAGGCTGGGGACTGGGAATGGCCTGCCCTTGAGCAGGCAACCTGTGCAAAATTTCGGCGGTCAAGAACTTGGCCTCTCTCAACTTTAGCACGTCCTCCTCCGTCGGCATCCATCGGCCTCGAAGGTCGGAACCGGACATTGTCGAAGGTCCGAAGCGCCTGGAATCTGAACCTAGGGTGTTGGAACTCGAGGCGATAGGCGAACTCGTTTGAGATTGAAAAGGAGTAAGGCCTTGCTCTCTTTATAAGTGGTTGAATACCAAGGGCCCTCCCCGTAATCGTTTGGGACTCGCCTTTAATCGAGAAAACATGCTAACAGGCACGATTGGGTTACCCACGTCCGTATTGATGAGAATCCCGTAAATAAAGGGGACACGATCTCTACTTTGACAAGACGTGCCAAGGAAACCGCCTCGCAAAATACGCTGAGGTGGGGAAGTAAAAACGATTCGAGTAAAGGACTTGGCCATAGCGTGATGTCACGCTAGGGAATACGCCAGGAGATTAGATTTGTGTTAATATTATTCTCTCTATGGCAATATGTGGAAACTTATTTTGCAGAGCCGGACACTACCCTTAGTGTTTACAAACTTCTATGAAGAACTTGGAGGAGTAACCCGCCTTGCAATGCCGAAGACAATATGCGCGCCGGACTCGTCGTCATTGAAGCCTGGTTCAGGGGCTACTGAGGGAGTCCTGGATTAGGGGGTGTCCGGGTAGCCGGACTATACCTTCAGCCGGACTCCTGGACTATGAAGATACAAGATTGAAGACTTCGTCCCGTGTCCGGATGGGACTTTCCTTGGCGTGGAAGGCAAGCTTGGCGATGCGGATATTCAGATCTCCTACCATTGTAACCGACTTTGTGTAACCCTAACCCTCTCCGGTGTCTATATAAACCTTAGGGTTTTAGTCCGTAGGCCAACCCCAACATACAACAATCATACCATAGGCTAGCTTCTAGGGTTTAGCCTCCTTGATCTCGTGGTAGATCTACTCTTGTACTACCCATATCATCAATATTAATCAAGCAGGACGTAGGGTTTTACCTCCATCAAGAGGGCCCGAACCTGGGTAAAACATTGTGTCCCTTGTCTCCTGTTACCATCCGCCTAGACGCACAGTTCGGGACCCCCTACCTGAGATCCGCCGGTTTTGACACCGACACCGTACAAGTATAATCATATGCAAGAGGAAAAGCTTCATGAAGGAAGCCCCCAAATGAATTGGGTATTTGAATTTATGCGTCACAAACAAAGTTTGGACAAGGAAATTTTTTACAAGCAACTTTTTTCCAAAAAAGTATAATGCTTGGTCGAACCGAACACAAGTTAGAAATTAAAGCTTTGAGCATGAAAGCGACTTAGCTGGTTAATGTGTTCGGTATTGATGACACGGTCCGAGCTTGATGCGGGGCAAGGTTCCATCCCCCAAGCCAGTCCAGAGGTGGCGGTGCGGAGATCTCGACACGCCGAAGTGGTGACATAGCACGGTCAGTGCAGACCGGCAGAGTGACGCCGAAGTCCCCGGATCATTTTCCTGTGCACAAAAAATAGTGCAAACCGAAGATAATAGTAATAATGATAATTAAAAAAATCGCTGCATAATAAATAATTTATGCAAAGTGAGTAATAAACGAAATATGGCATGGCGCCGAAGTCAATGTCGATGCAGGGCATCGGCGTGATGCGGTAAAGGCGTGGCAAAGCCTGAATTCGCAGGTCGGTCCGAGCTCTGGATGCGGCGTTCTCCGGACTATGTACGGAAACTGACCGAACCACCATGCGACTGTCGTTAATGCAGCGACCATTTCATAGACCTGTGTACATATGATGGACAAACCAGAGTAATAATTCCTTGGGAAAAATGAACCCAAACAAGCAAAAAATACTGGGATTAATAGCACCTGGTTTATTTGTTGTAGCAATCCTAAGGAAGGTGATTCCCAAAATTGGGACTCGATCCGCACACCCATTGCCTGATGGGTGATAAAACGACGGCATGGCAATGCTGGCGAAGGTTGGCTCACCGAGGCAAAGCCCTCGGCCCAGCTAACGTGATGGAGCTGGTCGGCTAGTGACGCTGAAGTGTCCGGAGTAGGTTGATGAAGAGATGGCGAAGGCCCCGGTCCAGCCGAGATGTCGAAGCCTCGATGTCAGCCGATGAGTCGAAGTAGGTCGGCGTGATGGACACCAGCTTGAAGAAGCAATAGTGTGGCCCTGCCGATGCAGGTCGTGACGTGGTCGATGCCGGCTTGATGAAGCGACCGTGCGGTGATGCCGGTATGCCCGCTCCATGTAATCCGTGCGGCGGCGATGTTGGTGATGATTTATCCTTCACGATGCCGGACTCTTGTTCGGCTTGCCTAGATGATGATCCGAAGAAGTTGAGCTTGGCTCAACAAAGTGACGACGTGTCTAGCGCAGGTCGGCAGCCGTGGAGCAATACTGCCGGACTGGTTTGACACCAACGTGATGGTGAAGATTACCTCGGAGGACGCTTTAAAATTTTATGGGTACGTGTTTAAAAACAATGAACAATAACATAGAGGAAAATTCCTTAAAAAGGTTGTCCAATATCACGTTCATAAAGAAACATGAATTCGGGTCGGATCCGTATTCGCGCAGAAAACAAATCCAAAAATTGGTCCACTCATCGGAAGGTTCCCGGAGTTTGAACCGTCGGATCGAGCTGAAATTTGGAGGGTGGTAGGTATGGGAATTTCGCAGTAGATGAACGGTTGGATCTTCCAAAGGACCTCCGAGCTAGGCTCTGGAGACCGCGCCCTAAACTCGTCCAGATTCTCGTCCAGATTTGACAGGGCTCCGGTATATCGTAGATTGTCAGAAATTCCTCCATCGGAACTCGACGAAATTTTGCATGGCTGTTGTAGATGTGATTCCGCACTATTCCACCGAAGCAATCGTCAAAGCAATGCTCGAGGAGATGGTGACGGCGAATACAAGTTCGCTGTCCATAAAAACAGCACGGCCGCCCGAGGGCAATGTTGACGTTGAGCCCTCGAGCTACATGGATGATTCCTCTATGATCATGATAGAGATCGGAGTTGATGTTGAAGAAGGCCTCCGTCCGATCATGACGATCCAAACACGGGGTGCAGTTCTTGGTTGAACCAAGGTGACCAGTTGAGTTGGTGACGAAGATGCCGAAGTCACAGTTGATCTGCAGGTGAGCCATCGATCCTTTTGCCGATCACACAGCGGAACTCGCAATGAAAGCAACAATGTCGGTGTTAAAACTGGCAGATCTCAGGTACGGGGTCCCGAACTGTGCGTCTAGGATCGATGGCAACAGGAGACATGGGACACGATGTTTACCCAGGTTCGGGCCCTCTTGATGGAGGTAATACCCTATGTCCTGCTTGATTGATATTGATAATATGAGTATTACAAGAGTTGATCTACCACGAGATTGTAGAGGCTAAAACCCTAGAAGCTAGCCTATGGTATGATTGTTGTATATGATCTATTGACTAGCCTGGCCTCGGTTTATATAATGCACCAGAGGCCTAGGATAACAAGAGTCCTAGCCGAATACGCCGGTGGGGAGGAGTCCTTGTCTTGATTGCCAAGTCTTGTGGATTCTTCCTTGTATGCGCCAGCTGTCCGAACTGGCCCATGAGTATACGGCCATGGGGGTCCTCGGCCCAATCTAACAGATCGGGAGATGATGTGGTGAGTACCCCCTAGTCCAGGACACCTTCACTCATCTTGGTTTGCAAGGATGACCGTAGCGGTTAACAGGGCCGTAAGCTTATCCATGAGATCCATCAGCACCTGAGCCGGCGAGCGCACAGGGCCTCCTGCCCCGGCTGCCCCTAACCCAGACGTTATCGCTGCTGAGGCCGTAGAATTTTGGCCGGGTTGAGTACCAGCAATAAATACTCCTGCCTAGTTTGGCGACTCAGAGAGGTCCGGAATAGTGCTGCCATCGGAATAGCCCCCAAGCCCGCCATCTTGCACTGGGTATAGCGAATCTGTTGAACCGGCGGACGAATCACCATCGGAGAGGACGGCCGGCTCACCATCATCTTTAGATCTGTCGGTGTCAAAACCGGCGGATCTCGGGTAGGGGGTCCCGAACTGTGCGTCTAGGCGGATGGTAACAGGAGACAAGGGACACGATGTTTTTACCCAGGTTCGGGCCCTCTCGATGGAGGTAAAACCCTACTCCTGCTTGATTAATATTGATGATATGGGTAGTACAAGAGTAGATCTACCACGAGATCAAGGAGGCTAAACCCTAGAAGCTAGCCTATGGTATGATTATTGTTGTGTCCTACGGACTAAAACCCTCCGGTTTATATAGACACCGGAGAGGGTTAGGGTTACACAGGGTCAGTTACAATGGTAGGAGATCTACATATCCGCATCGCCAAGCTTGCCTTCCGCGCCAAGGAAAGTCCCTTCCGGACACGGGACGAAGTCTTCAATCTTGTATCTTCATAGTCCAGGAGTCTGGCCGAAGGTATAGTCCGGCTATCCGGACACCCCCTAATCCAGGACTCCCTCAGTAGCCCCTGAACCAGGCTTCAATGACGACGAGTCCGGCGCGCAGATTGTATTTGGCATTGCAAGGCGGGTTCCTCCTCCAAGTACTTCATAGAAGATTTTGAACACAAAGGATAGTGTCCGGCTCTACAAAATAAGCTTCCACATATGGCCATAGAGAGAATAATGTTTACACAAATATAATCTGCTGACGTATCCCGTAGCGTGACACCACACCACGGCCAAGCCTTTATTCGAATCGTTTTTACTGCCCCACCTCAGTGCGTTTCGCGAGACGGTTTCCTTGGCACGTCTTGTCAAAGTAGAGATCGTGTCCCTCATTTCACGGGATTCTCATCAATACGGACATGGGTAACCCAACCGCGCCATTGATTATGGCGCTTGGGAGATAAGCGAGTTTTATCAGGCTGGTGGGGATGCATAGTTGCGTCCGCCCATATAAGGGGATAAGGATCCACCTTTCACCTATGCCTTCTTCCTCCTTTGCCTATCCATCTTCCGCGCACTCGAGCTCCAGCGCACAAGTCCGCACTTCCCACCTCGACCTTCTCCAGCCATGTCCGGAGTAGGAGGCAAGTGGATGGTCTCCTCCGTAATGGAGGGACACATCAAAAAGCTGAGGAAGGCCGGATACTTGTCTAACGACATCGCGCACCGGCTTCCCGAAGAGGGGCAGCTCGTCCCCACCCCAAGGCCCCATGAGAGGGTAGTGTTCCTCCCCCACTTCCTCCGCAGACTGGGCTTTCCTCTTCACCCTTTTGTCCGGGGGCTGATGTTCTACTACGGCCTGGATTTCCACGATCTGGCCCCGAACTTCACCCTCAACATCTCGGCGTTTATCGTCGTGTGCGAGGCTTTCCTCTGCATCCGCCCCATTTCGGCCTATGGCTCAAGACTTTCAACGTCAAGCCAAAGGTGGTGCGCGGCAACCAGGCGGAGTGCAAAGACGCCATGGCGGGCAAAATGCCCAACGTCCTATGTCTTGAGGGCTCCTTCGTGGAGACCCTAAAGGGGTGGCAATCGGGGTGGTTTTACATCACCGAGCCGCGCGACCCTGAATGGGTCGCAGCCCCCGAGTTCCGATCTAGACCCCCTACGCGGCTCACGTCCTGGAAAGAGACGGGCCTGTCATGGGGCAACAAAGGAGAGGTGACTAGACTGCAAACATGCATCCAAACCCTGGTGAACAAGAAACTCAAACTTGTCAAGGTAGTCCAGGTTATGCTCATCCGCCGGATCCTCCCGTGTCAACAACGGGCTTTCAACCTGTGGGAGTTCGACCCGGCGCAGCACCGAACTCTGAGCAGGCTCTTCGACACGACGTACGAAGATGCCTAGAAGGCGCTATTCAAGAGCGCCGAGGCTCCCGCATCCGCTTCCGAAGATCGCGGATTCAGCACGCAGCGTCACGCTAGTGCGGTAAGCTATTTTTACCTTTTACAGGGCATCAGTTTTTCATAGTTTGACTCTATGCGGGATCTAAGCTCCCTTACCTTTGACAGGATTGGCAGGCGAAGTCCGGACAGATCAACTGTCCGGCTCCTTTGCCCGAAGACCCAGCCGATGCTCGCTTGGCGAAGCTGCTGGTTCCGGGACCCTATGTGGTGCCGGAGAAGAAGGCCAAGAAGAAGGCCACAGGGACCCGAAAGAGTGCCCGGCGCCTGGAGGTGTCGGATTCATCATCTGACGACTTTGAGACGCGCTCCTCCCGTGAAGACGAGGAGGAGGAAGAAGAAACCTCTCCCCCTCCAGCGGGGGGAGGAAAGAAAAGGAAGGCCGCCCCAACCGGGGAGGTCGATGGGTCCAAGAAGGGGAAGACCCTTCCTCCGGACTACTCCACCGACGCCGACGACGGCGAAGGGGAGTGGCCGCACAGGGCCAAGCGCCCGGCGAAATCGTAAGTATCCGGATACCAGAGTAATTCATAGTATTCCTTTATCGTACAGCCTTTCCTTATGTCGAATATAATTATGCAGTCCGCCCAAGGCCGGACTCGACGAGTCGTCGAGCGGCTCCCTGGATTCGTCGGACGTGAATTCACTTCCGCCCGCTACCTCCCCCCACCCTACTGATGACGCCGAGGTGCTGTCCCAACAGGTGCCAAGCCAGGAGGAGGTGGTCCTGGAGGCGCCGCAAGGTGACCTCCCGGACTCCAGGCGCAAAGGGGATAGATCCCCCAAGGGCTCCAAGTCTGGCTTTGAGCCGGACTCCGTGCCAGAACCTTCAACGGTTCCGGACTCCGGTAGGCAACCTCCTTCCAAGAGGAGCAAGCCTACCAAGCCAGTGACCTCCGTCCAACCGGAGGTACCAGACAATTTGCTGGAGGTGCTTAACGGCGCCTCCATCGACGAAGAGCACTGCACCATTATGAGTGCGGTGATCCGGAAGGTTCACTCCGCCAAGAGCGGACTGACTGAAGCATGTGCCAGCCTTCTAACAGGCTTTGAGGTAAGTAAAGAATATGTAAAAATGTTACCGCATAGACAGTAGCCCCTGATGCTCTGTTTGGCGTTCGGAAAGAAAAGCCGAACAGAGGATCTAATGAAATTCGCAGGAGTCTAACAAAAAATGACTCAATATGCGTATGCAGGCTTCGCTGCTAACGTCCTCCGCACTGACTGCGGAGGTGGACACTGAAGCAGAACCTCGAGCAGTCCGAGCAAGAGCTCGGGCTTGCCAAGAAGCAGCTCGAGGACAAGGAAGGTAAGAAATACCTTATTGAAATATATAAAAGGTGCAATTGCAAAAAATGACAGGATTAACATGGCTATTGTAGGGGTGACCCTTAAGCAAGCATTGTCCGAGGCCGAGAAGAGGGCGGCCACGGAGCGCACCGAGCGGGAGAAGTATGAGGTGCAGGTTGGCGAGGTGCGGCAAGAGCTCCAGGCTCTCATGAAAAAACATGAGAGTTTGGAGCTTGACTCGAAGACGTGAGCGTCCGAGCTCGCAGAGGCCATTTAAAATGCCAAGTCTGCCAAGGCCGAAGCCCAGAAGGCCCTCCAGGAGGTGGACGCGATGAAAAAGATAGCGGCGGGTAAGGCATTATTTATGCAAAGCAAACATGTAAAAGTGAGTTACTTGTTACTTACCCGAATCCGGAGCTCTCCAGGAGCATTCGCAGATCTGCCCCGTAGTGTGTCCGATGCCGCCGCATTCTACCGAGCCGAGGAGGGCAGCTCGACGGAGAAGGTGTTCTGGTCTCAGTACGCTGAGGCCGGACACCCTGTGCCCCTGAGCGACCAGCTGAAGCAACTGGTCGAGCTCCATAAGGTGGCCGAACAGGCCATGAAGGGCCTCATAGTTCGACTGTGGCCTGGAGAGGCTCTTCCTGGGAGCTACTTCGGGCTGGTGCGACGGCTGGTGGAGGCCTGTCCAAGGCTCGAAGTCATCAAGCGCTTCGTCTATATCGAAGGTGCCCGTAGGGCCCTTGCCTGTGCTAAGGTGCACTGGGGCAAGTTGGATGCTGAGAAGCTTGTGAAGGACGGGCCACAGCCAGGGAAAGAGCATCGCAAGCCCGAGATGTATTATGAGGGCGTTCTGAAGGGTGCCCGCCTTATGGCGGATGAATGTTCCAGGGATGTAATTTTTGAGTAAACTCGCTCGTTTTGTCCTGTGCGCTGAAAACTTGTTCATATGCGCTACGCAATGCTTTTTGAATTTAAAATATTACCTTCTGTGCGGCCGTTTATCAAATTTGAGAGATGGCGAGTCGTCGGCTTCTGCCCCCATGCCACTAGTGCTGGGGTGTTCGGGATAAACCTGAGCGCTCTTTTTCCCATTTTTGGGTCCTTCGAGGGAGCCGCTCAGCACAACGAACAAGGCAATCGGACTATAATGCTTGAACACTCTCACTTAGCCATAGAATTCTATAATTTTAAATTTCGGCAAAGCCCCTATGAGGGAGTCCTGGATTAGGGGGTGTTCGGGTAGCCGGACTATACCTTCAGCCGGACTCCTGGACTATGAAGATACAAGATTGAAGACTTCGTCCCGTGTCTGGATGGGACTTTCCTTGGCGTGGAAGGCAAGCTTGGCGATGTGGATATTCAAGATCTCCTACCATTGTAACCGACTCTGTGTAACCCTAACCCTATCCGGTGTCTATATAAACCGGAGGGTTGTAGTCCGTAGGCAATCAACTCCATACACAACAATCATACCATAGGCTAGCTTCTAGGGTTTAGCCTCCTTGATCTCGTGGTAGATCTACTCTTGTAGTACCCATATCATCAATATTAATCAAGTAGGAGTAGGGTATTACCTCCATCGAGAGGGCCCGAACCTGGGTAAAACAAAGTGTCCCCTGTCTCCTGTTACCATCCGGCCTAGACGCATAGTTCGGGACCCCCTACCCGAGATCCGCCGGTTTTGACACCGACATTGGTGCTTTCATTGAGAGTTCCTCTGTGTCGTCGCTTTTAGGCCCGATGGCTCCTTCGATCATCAACAACGATGCAGTCCAGGGTGAGACTTTTCTCCCCAGACAGATCTTTGTCATTGGCGGCTTCGACTGCGGGCCAATTCGCTTGGCCACCTTGAGCAGATCGAAAGTTACGCCCCTGGCCATCAGGTCAGGTTTGGAAGCCTAAACTACACGGTTGACATCCGCAGGGACTTGATCTTCGACGGATTCGATCCACAGCCAAGCGCGCCGCACTGTCTCGATGGGCATGATATAGCTCTGCCACCGAACAGCGCCTTGGAGGCCGCACACGCATCGGTTCCGACCATTGATTCGGAGCCTACTGCACCGATCGAGGATCAGCGGTTGGACGCTGCCTCAAGGGCTATGATCTCAGAGGCGATTGAGCCGAAGTCCAGCCCCGCACTCCGCATGGCCCGTGACTCCGAGGAGCCGAATTCTTCACCGAGCTCCGAGCCCCCCGCGCCCCTGCCGATCGAATCCGATTGGGCACCGATCATGGAGTTCACCACCGCGGACATCTTTCAGCACTCGCCCTTCGGCGACATCCTGAATTCTCTAAAGTCTCTCTCTTTATCAGGAGAGCCCTGGCCGGACTACGGTCAGCAAGGTTGGGATACGGACGATGAAGAAATTCAAAACCCACCCACCACCCACTTCGTAGCCACTGTCGACGACTTAACCGACACGCTTGACTTCGATTCCGAAGACATCGACGGCATGGACGACGATGCAGGAGACGAACAAGAACCAGCACCTGTAGGGCGCTGGAAGGCCACCTCGTCATATGACATATATATGGTGGATACTCCAAAAGATGGAGATGGCGATGGAACAGTGGGGGATGACGCCCCCAAGAAACAGCAAAAGTGCCGGCGTCAGCGGCGCCGCTCTAAATCCCGCCAAAGCAAAAACGGTGATTCCGGTATGGGAGATAATACTACCCCGGATAGCGCCGAAGAACACCCACCTCAGCAAAATTCGGCACAGGAAGATGGAGAAGCCAGCCCTCATGAAAGAGTGGCAGACCGAGAGGTCGAGGATGATAACTATACGCCTCCCTCCGAAGACGAGGCTAGCCTCGATGACGACGAATTCGTCATACCATCAGACCCCGCCGAACAAGAGCGTTTTAAACGCGGGCTTTTAGCTACGGCAAGCAGCCTCAAGAAAAGGGAGCAACAGCTTAGAGCTGCCCAAGAATTGCTAGCTGACAGATGGACTGAAGACCTTGCGGCCGAAGATTATGAACTCGAACGCCCCTCCAAGAGTTACCCGAAGCGCAGGCCGCTACCCCGATCAGAGGAGAAAGAACCTACATCACCAGCGCATGACATGGCAGACCGGCCACCTCGCGGCCGCGACAGAGAGGCTTGTCGGCCCTCCACCCAAGCCATGCCCCGACGCCGCTCAACTAAGGCACGGAAAATGTGCCCGACATGCGAGACATACTGGAGGATAAGGCAAGACAAACAAGATCGATCTACGGATCGCGCAGGCGCCCTACGTCATGTGACAATGATCTTCACTTCGGATACAACAAATCCGGCCGGGCCGAACACAACAGACATAGCTCTTCCGAGCTGCGTCGTGATATAGCCCAGTACAGAGGCGCCGCACACCCGCTATGCTTCACGAATGAAGTAATGGATCATAAAATCCCAGAGGGTTTCAAACCCGTAAAGATCGAATCATACGACGGCACAACAGACCCGGCGGTATGGATCGAGGATTATCTCCTTCACATCCACATGGCACGCGGCGACGATCTACACGCCATATAAAACCTCCCGCTCAAACTTAAAGGACCGGCCCGGCATTGGCTTAACAGCCTGCCAGCAGACTCAATCGGTTCTTGGGAGGACCTGGAAGCCGCATTCCTTGACAACTTCCAGGGCACTTACGTGCGACCGCCGAATGCTGACGACTTAAGCCACATAATTCAGCAGCCAGAAGAATCGGCCAGACAATTCTGGATACGGTTCCTAACAAAGAAAAACCAGATAGTCAACTGTCCGGACGCAGAGGCCCTAGCAGCCTTCAAGATACCAAAAAAGACAATTTAGACTAGTATGATATACTACGTACAATGTGTTTAACACGCACAACACACACAGACACCATTTAGACTAGTACGGTACACGTGCATTGCACGCATGAGATTTGGCAACCAAATTATGAATAAATACCACATTATAGCATGTAAGCTTTGAGTCATATATGCATGATGTAGATGTTCGTTTAATTCTTATAGTTCATTTCATTCAAAATCATCTAGTTTTTATAAGAAAGCTAATCTATTTTAAGATTCTTGGAATTGTGCGTTGTAAGGCACAAAGTAAAAACAAATCATGTAGAAAAACATTTGGGATATTCTGATACGGAAGATTCTAGAACAAAGAAGAAGTGCTTGTGTTTTGAGGTTTGTGCATTATGCTTAAGTTCAACCATAGAGTCTTCTAGATTGTACATGTGGCAAAATCTGGTGGAATCTAGATGATATCCAACGGCCAGTAGTGCTCAAATTTGCCAGCTCTGCACCATCGGATTGGCCTCATCCAACGACCATCTTTCAAAGTTAAAGTTATCTGCACACTATATAAAAAATATAAAATATAATATATGTAGGGGGTATAGATATAGATATGTGATGCGAAAGCCACCCATCATCTCCAATTAGAATAGTGTTTCCATGCATGGATGCAATGTGGCCAAACGATGTCTGCCATCGGTATCTCAAATTCAAACCAGTCTGACCTTGTTCAATGTGTATACATTACAACATGCTAGTTTCCAAACCACACCGCGCAGATCTCAGTTACTCCCTCCTTCCATCTATATAGGGCCTAATGCGTTTTTCAAGGCTAACTTTGACCAAATATTAGTGCAATAATATATGACATGCAACTTACACAAAGCATACCGTTAAATTCGTGTGTGAAAGGAGCTTTCAATGATATGATTTTCACATTGTGCATGTCATGTACTATTAATCTTGTCAATAGTCAAAGGTGGTCTTAAAAACGCATTAGGCCCTATATAGATGGAAGGAGGGAGTATATTCATGCATGCATGGGTTTCAAACATCATGATCTCCTATTCAAATATTTGAATTCAACTTTACATTGATTATGACCTCACTTTGTATTTTACACCCACACATTGGTCTTCTCTTTATAATTGTACCACTAACTTTCTCTCGTGCATGCATGCACACACACTACCAGTCGGCATTATCCATCGCACACATGCAATCTTTTTCTTCAGGTCGGTCTGCCATGAAGGCACACACACACACATCCCCCTCTCCATCATATCAGGCATTTTTGTTATCTCTCACGTGCATGCGCAATGATCGATGTTCCTCTATGTGTGTGTGTATATAGCTAGGTCTTTCATAGTTTTCGACATAAACCAATCAATCTATATATCTAGTGAGGTGTCACCCTCTTTCCCACGTCCACATCGATCAATCTATACCTCACTATATAGGATTACATATAGCTAATACACCCATTAATTATATTTCCAACGCCCCCCTCTCATCATCCATGCCTTCCGCTTCATCTCTCAGACGCGCGCACAATGGCGAAGACAGGGGCAGCAAGGGCCCTGCCCCCCTAACATCACTACATATCGAGGCAAATATGAATGTGATCATTAGACAATTGCTCGTAAAAATGGTCTAAGTTGATGAATTGGCCCTCCTCGTAAAGGATTAGCAATGCTTGGTCCCCTAGCTCATGGGACATTTTTCATGGCTCCTCCACTGCGCGCAACAGCGCACATTCTCGCCCCCTCTCTCTAAATATCGATCTCGCAGTTGTGCACTCCTTCATAGTCTCCCTCCACTCGTCCCCTCGCACCATCTTCTAGACCCCCACCGGATTTTGCGACATGTACAATCTAGCAGGCTCCATGGTTGAACTTAAGCATAATGCACAAATCTCAAAACAACAATGGTTCTCCTTTGTTCTAGAATCTTCCGTACCATAACTGCCCAAACTTTTTTTCTAGTTGAATTGCCATTATTTGTTTTTACTTTATGCTTTACAACGCACAATTCCATGAATCATAAAATAGATTACGGGCTTCTTTGATTCAAAGGATTCTCAAAGGAATTTTGGAGGATTCTAATCCTAAGGAATTTTTCCTATCTTGGTTGTTTGATTCGTAGGATTGTAAACCATAGGAATTTTTCCATATGATTCATTTGCACTAGATTTCATAGGAAACATCCCATCCACTCAAACCTCTTTGAAAGAATTCTGTGTTTTTTCTATGCACAATCAAACACTCGTACAATCCTGTAGGATTCAAGACGACATTGCACTCTAATCCCATGTTTTTCCTATTCCCGCATTTTGGAAATCCAACAAATCAAAGAGGCCCTATGTTTTTTATAAAAACTAATTGATTTTGAATGAGATGAACTATAAGAATTAAACGAAGGTCTACATTAGGAATATATGACTCAGAGCTTACACGCTATAGTGTGGTATTTATTCTTAATTTGGTTGCAAAATCTGACGCGTGCAATGCACGTGTACCTTACTAGTACTTCGAGTATGTGCAAAACACAATGGCATGCTACACAGTGTCTCTCTTACAGTTCATGAAGCCACGTAGCACATGTGGAGGCGTTGTCGCGACATCCTTGTGTGGATTGATCACAATGACGTGCTGCTGGTTCCAGAAGAAAGTACTCGTCCTCCCTGAGCCACACTGGCGGTACATGCACGAAGCGAAGATGTGCACGCACACACTCATTCCCTCGCACGCACACGCAGGTACACGGGTGGACGCAATTTTGTACCAAGATCCACCCCATGTGATAATTTGACGCGTGTAAAGTTCTTCACTTCATTGATGGTCAATTAATATGGCAAAGGATCCGGACAACGACGATGACGGTACATTTACCAACGTCGATAAGTACTTCAACGAACATGGGTACGGTGACGAATTCTTTGGGCCTCCTTCTCAAGAACCCAACCCTACAAAAGACGATCACGATCTAGCTGGTACCGCAGAGAAATCCAATTGCAACAGGCGTCGTCTGGTGTTCAGTTCTCAGGGTCGAGCTGCCGCCTTCACCGAGCCTCAGATAGCCGAGGTGCGAAATATTATCAGCCCCAACACACTCAAGAAGGTGGTCTCTGAGCAGAACTCGATCCCATTATAGCAGAAGAAGAAGGGACGGAAAAGAAAGACCAACAAGGGTGCGAGCCAGCCGGCACTGAGTACGATCCGTGCTTAGGATGGGCCACCTTCACCTAAGGATATCTCGAGGAGGGTGCATGTGGCGGGTAGGCCGATGCTACTGACTAATCTGCTCAATGTTGTAACCGGTGCTATCCAGAGTCTGCACGACAGTGTTATTTCTTTGGAGAAGCTGAGTCTCCGAGAGAATGATGTGGCATACCCGGTTTTCATGGCCAAGGTGTCACAGGCAAGGGCTTTGTGGATAGCGCCATCGAGGGTATGATCGTCCTGCGGTTTGATGACATCTTCACTATGTTTAACCTTCATCCGCTGCACTACACCTTTGTTCGTCTATTTTCGCCGACTATGGAGATGCGGATCATTAGAGACAAGACCTCGGACATCGTGATAGTCGACCCCTTCTACATGCGTGCCAAGATCTTGGACAGCGCTGGGGACCGGCAAGTCGTGAGTTCATACCTCGAAGGCGTCATTCTGGCAAACCCGGATAAGGATAACTTCCTTGTGCCTTACTTTCCCGAGTAAGTCATCCCCTCACCGCCCCGTAACATATGATTTCTTAGATTTCTATCATTCTTTTTGTCTAACATTCCGTGTTTTGTACAGTGACGCACATTGCACACTCATCCTCTTAAGCCCGAACTATTGCATGGCCACGTATTTCGACTCGGACCGTCAGTCGAAGAAAGACTACACAAATATCAAGAAAGTTCTTGATGATGTTCTCCCCGGCTATGCCAGACCTGGAGGCACCTTCAAGAGGCCAATTCGTAGGTACAGCAGGCACGTGTTCACCCACGTAACGACATTCCCTGCGTCAAGCAGCCGCCTGGCGGTCAGAAGGATGCCTACTACGCCCTCCATCACATGCGGGCGATCGTACGGGACCGTAATCACCTTCTGCTGCCAAATAGTCTTAAAGATTGGGCCGCACGCTTGTCGGCAATCCAGGACGCAGACCTCAGACAAGAATTCTTTCGCATCCAGTCGGAGTTTGCGGAAATCATCCATCAAGATGTCCTTCATACCTCGGGGCAGTTCTACCTCAGATATCAACCGTCCAACAGTGAGATAGAAACAACGCTACAAATGCAGGCTGACAATGCCCGCGATTTCATGACCATCACGAAAGACGGCGGCTTCATCCACGCTCCGGTCCCTGAGTCGAGTCGAAAGTAGTGATGCTATGTAGTTCTGAAATATCGATTAGCTCATGTTGTAATTAAACTTTAATGAACTTGTATGTCTCTTTGGTTTGGATAGTCATTCAACTTATATGTAATCGATGTTATTTATTAGTAGGACCATGAATCATGCTATTTATGTGTTGCTTTTCTCTTCTGATCCTTAATTTTGTTGCATACTTATATATTGCTTATGTATTGTCTGCGAATTGCATAGAGATGCCGTCGTATGTCATGTACAAGGGTAAGGTTCCCAGAGTCTATGACGACTGGGAGGAGTGTCGGAGACAGGTTCACCGTTTCAGCGGTAATAGTTACAAAGGGTATGCCACTAGGGCGGAGGCGGAAGCTAGATACGCGCGCTATCTAGCGGGAGAGAGGAGGGAGCGGAGGAGGAACCGGATGAAGACCAGTTTCATCGCAATGATGCTCATCGTGATGACCATAGCTCTCTTCTATGTGATGGTAATTTAGATGATCGATATCGACTTGTAATGTGAAGACAAACTCGCTACTCGCGGTCTCGAGACTTGTAATGTTCTAACTTCGTTCGGTATTTTGAATTCGGAGACTAGCTAATATAATGAATTGTATTCGGAGACTAATCTTCTATTGTATTCGATGAATCTGTTGTTTATATATTTTGTTGTCTATATTCTGTGCGGTAATATATTTTGTAACCTGTGCAAATATCAGAAAAGAAAAAAATTCCTAATATTCATACTAGTGGCGCACCATACAGCACATTAGTGGCGCACTACTATAAAAAATACTAGTGGCGCATTATCTGTCAGTGCGCCATTAGTAACCCAGAGCACAAGGTAAATATGGCCCCCTGGGAGGCATACTAATGGAGCACCAGGGGACATACTAATGGCGCACTGCCTAGTGCGCCACTACTTTCTGTTATACTAATGGCGCACGAGGGGTGCGCCATTAGTATTAGTTACTAATGGTGTGATGATAGTGGCGCACCTGTAGTGCGCCATTAATGGACAAAACAGGTGCGCCACTAACAGGCCTTTTCCTAGTAGTGGGTAGGCCTCGGTAAGGCGTCTCATGGCCTTCGGCTTGTTGGTGCTTTCGAGGAGCGCGATGTGATGCGCCTCCAGCGTCTTGCCATCGGCGCCCTCCGGGATGGGTGCGAACAGTTTTCGCATTGCCGCCTGTAGCGGATCCTGGCCGTTCCCACCAGAAGGCTCGTCATGGCTAATGACAAGCACTTCAGTGACGGTGCTGCCGCCGCTGTCCGCATGAGGAAGCGGGTTGTCGATGACCGCCACGTTGGTGGGGAACGCGTCGAGTGAAGCCGTGTCGGAGTCGACGAGCATCGGGTCGGTGGAGCCGATCGACTCCAGGTCAAAAGCTGGCTCATTGGCGATGTCGATCTGGTCAAGGAGGTTGACGAGGCGGCACTCGGGGACGTCTGTGCCTGCATCAGATCCAGGCTCGTCGGAGAGGCGGACCTCGCCAACAAGATCAGCGAGGCAGCTCGCCGCGCAGGCAATCTCCATGCCATGCAGCGCGTCGGTGCAAACGCCATCAGGCGAGCTGGGCCGGCTGCGCTCGCAAGGGAGAAACATGGTTCCCGTCAAGAAACAGCTCTTCGAACGATGGTGCACCTCGCCCCACGGTGGGCGCCAAATGTCGGGGGTTTGGTGCGACATATGCCAAGGGATGGCTTATCATGGTGGGAGCGAGTAGAACGTCACCGGTGCCTGGAAACGGGATAAGGCGTAAAAAAGAACGCCGACACATCTTACCCAGGTTCTGGGCTCTCCTAGGAGATAACACCCCTAGTCCTGCTCTGCGGGGTCTCCGCATGATCACTATATCACAAGTGGCTACAAGGTTGCTCCTTGAGTTGTTTGGCTAGAGGAGGAAGAAGGAAAGGCTAGCTCAACTCCTCCCTCTATGTGTGTGTGAGAGAGAGAGTGTGTAAGGGTCTCAACCCTTTCAATTGGTGCCCTAGGGGGTTTATATAGGCCCTACCCCCCAGGGGTACTGATGACCCACAAGTATAGGGGATCTATCGTAGTCCTTTTGATAAGTAAGAGTGTCGAACCCAACGAGGAGCAGAAGGAAATGATAAGCATTTTTCAGCAAGGTATTCTCTGCAAGTACTGAAATAAGTGGTAACAGATAGTTTTGTGATAAGATAAATTGTAACGAGCAACAAGTAACAAAAGTAAATAAGGTGCAGCAAGGTGGCCCAATCCTTTTTGTAGCAAAGGACAAGCCGGAACAAACTCTTATAATAGGAAAAACGCTCCCGAGGACACATGGGAATATCGTCAAGCTAGTTTTCATCACGCTCATATGATTCGCGTTTGGTACTTTGATAATTTGATATGTGGGTGGACCGGTGCTTGGGTGCTGTTCTTACTTGAACAAGCATCCCACTTATGATTAACCTCTATTTCAAGCATCCGCAACTACAACAAAAGTATTAAGGTAAACCTAACCATAGATGAAACATATGGATCCAAATCAGCCCCTTACGAAGCAACGCATAAACTAGGGCTTAAGCTTCTGTCACTCTAGCAACCCATCATCTACTTATTACTTCCCAATGCCTTCCTCTAGGCCCAAATAATGGTGAAGTGTTATGTAGTCGACGTTCACATAACACCACTAGAGGTTAGACAACATACATCTCACCAAAATATCGAACGAATACCAAATTCACATGACTACTAATAGCAAGACTTCTCCCTTGTCCTCAGGAACAAATGTAACTACTCACAAAGCATATTCATGTTCAAAATCAGAGGGGTAATAATATGCATAAAGGATCTGAACATAGGATCTTCCACCAAGTAAACCAACTAGCATCAACTACAAGGAGAAATCAACACTACTAGCAACCTACTAGCACCAATCCCGGACTTAGAGACAAGAATTGGATACAAGAGATGAACTAGGGTTTGGAGATGAGATGGTTCTGGTGAAGATGTTGATGGAGATTGCCCTCTCCCGATGAGAGGAGCGTTGGTGATGATGATGGCGATGATTTCCCCCTCCCGGAGGGAAGTGTCCCCGGCAAAACAGCTCCGTCGGAGCCCTAGATTGGTTCCGCCAAGGTTCCGCCTCGTGGCGGCGGAGTCTAGTCCCGAAAGGTTGCTTATGATTTTTTTCTCATCGACAGACTTCATATAGGAGAAGATGGGCGTCGGAGAGCCACCAGGGGGCCCACGAGGTAGGGGGGCGCACCCAGGGGGGAGGGGCGCGCCCCCCACCCTCGTGAGCAGGGTGTGGGCCCCCTGTCCTTCATCTTTGGCGACGATTTTTCTTTATTTATTTTAAGATATTCCGTGGAGTTTCAGGACTTTTGGAGTTGCGCAGAATAGGTCTTCAATATTTGCTCCTTTTCGAGCCAGAATTTCAGCTGCCGGCATTCCCCCTCTTCATGGTAAACCTTGTAAAATAAGAGAGAATAGCCATAAGTATTGTGACATAACGTGAAATAAAAGCCCATAATGCAATAAATATTAACATAAAAGCATGACGCAAAATGGACGTATCAGGTACAAAGGTAATCTGGCCGGGTGTAGGCCCAGGCCGTCAGTGTCTCTGGTCGCTGTCTTCTCCGCCGGCTGATGAGGTTCGCCGCCTGGTGGGCCCCGCCGGATGTCTTGTACTTGGCCGACAGGCCGCACCCGCTGCGTACGGGCCTCACCGGCTGCTCGGCACTGTAGTCGTGCTGCTAATGATGCATGCTTTGTCGGGGAGAGCGTGGCTACAGTCCCGCCGCCTAGTGGGCGTTCACTGTAGTCACACCCTGTCTCTTCTGTTTGATGGCGCACAAACTTCAAGGGAGGGGGGAGGGCCGCCTGCCAGGGGCCGGCCTCCCCTGAGCCGACTAGTCAGGGCTCGCCGCCTTCTGACTTCTCACAGACAGGTAGGGTCAGCCGCCTGTGAGCCGTACCGACAGGCCGTCGTGGGAGCATGGCTCCCTCTAACATGGATGATGTCATGAGTAGAGTGGCAACAGTGCAACTCCAGGCGGGAGATCTCCACCTGGTATGGCGCACTTTGGCCACGTTCCGTCCTGGATTTGTGGGTGGCAGACCGCACTATAACCACGCACCGTCTCATCGTATTTATGTGGGTGCAGACTTTGAGGGGGCTGGGGGGCCGCCTGCTAGGAGCTGGCCTCTTTGGAGGTTGCCTGCTAGGACTTGGCCCACCTCATGGCCGTCTTCTGGGTTATGCCGTCTTCCGGCAGCCGGCTGCTTGGACCAGCCGACCACAAGAAGGTGGCGCTTCGTCCATGATGCTTGAGGGGCGCAGTCGGCCCCGATGTCTTGAAATGACAAAGGGAGCTGATGAGACTACCCGTGGCCCATTACTCCGACATCACCTTCAGTTGAAGAGAGCTGGTATCTGAAGCCTTTCTAGCCGTACCGGCAATACTAGCACATATATTCCAGCAAGATCCACTTTGCTGATTTTACTCTTGATGCTTACGGTTTTCCCGTTATAACTACATTATGATCTGTGTAGCTGCTTTGTGTCGCACTAGCAGCAGTCCACTCTTGAAGCTAAACAACACACCAATCATAAGTCCAAAGCTTACTTCTTCAAATACGAATTGTAATATGATTCTGACATTAGTTAATAGACAAACATTTAATTGGTCAGGTAATTCTCCCACTTGATTTTCCAAATGCATGTAGCCACATATAGAGAGACATCATGGAATTGCATTTCTTTGGGTGCTCTGATTCATCATGGGTGGGCAACCAACATTCTATAGAAAGAAGGGGAATCTCAATAATATGCTTCCTCTTCTGTTCTTTAACATGTTCCTCCTGCGTTCTTTAGTAAGCACAGTATGTTCCTTGTCAGGAAGGGGAGCAGGGACATCTACAGTCGACACCTCTATTGGGCCGGTTCCGCTAAATGATTTCAAACTTTGAGTTGGTATGCCATAATAGCCCGGAAATGGTGGGAGCCGCGTGGTCTTTGTTAGACTAAACTGATAGTAACAGTTGTGTGCCTTCAGATGAACAGAGCTGGCATGTAGGTGATCGATAGGCTGCATATTAGTAGTGGCAAAACCCTATGTTTTCCAGCTTGTTCCGCTTTCCCAATTTATTTATGGTGGTTATGGTGTACCCCTATTATCTACACTATGATTTGCCTACTGGCTCTGCGCTCTCGTTATCATGGTTTGGCAATAAAGTTTCTATACGATATATTATGAACCTATCATCTGCCAACTATCCTTACATCTGGGAGCCCCGATAGGGAGCCTATTTATATTAATCTACTCACCATATTATAGCACACATGGGCTCTCTCATCAGAATCCAGTGATAGCACACAAGGGTTTACAGGGAGCCTCTAATATATTACAATATCCTCTGCATTACAAAGATAATCTCACTACTATTTGTGTTTTCATGCTTTATAGATATTGTACGTAATCACAATGAATATAAGAATGCGCACATCAGAAGAATATTGCGGAACAATTCAATGGGTAACAAACTTGGCATCAAGGGATTGAGGTCCATTGTGGATGCAATGAAACCCACATGCTCCCGACCCATAGATTCGTATTCAGAATATGATCCTAATGACTATTCTGAGCTCAAGGATTCAAAGGCAGATGGCCTATCCTGTTCACCCAATAAGGTGCCTCTTCTAATTTGGCAAGGTTTTATTGCTTGCACATATCGGTGTCTTGCATTTATTTTGCTTCGTTGCATCGCCATCTGCTTAGTTTACTCATGATATTTGTGAAGATGCCATGCACATCCATTATCAACACCTATTCCATTTGTCTTCATACCATGTTTTTTCATTCAAATGTTGTTCTTGTGTTTCAGACATCCCAAAGGAAGAGGGTGATTGCAGAACCTAAAGGAGTACAAGCAAAGTCCTTGGAAAGGTGGTGCTACCAAAGAAATCACATAGCACCTGATGTATATTGGCGATAGAACCAGCGCCGCAAAACCTAGGATATCACAACTATGCTGGTCGCTGCTTTGCTCTTGTGGGTACCTATTGTCCTATCGCTCTGCTTACATTCATACCTGGTGGATTATGTGACATCATTGTGCATTATAGCTTGCTTATCCACTATTCGCTCCAAATTATCAGATCTATATTAATGCTTAAATTAATGTAGAATAAACCCAATGCCTATGAAGAAATTTAGTTCTGGACTGTTCTTGTAAGTATCTGTTGTCCTTCATCACTGTACTTATATTTGTCAGCTAGTTCTTCATGTAAACTTTGTAGCTTATTTTCCCTTGTCCTCCATTTTTCTACACATCAGATCTACATTTACTCTTGCCAAAATATTGAATAAAACCAATGTTACTGAAGAAGTTTAGCTCCGCATTGCTCTTGTCAGTGCCTTCTACCTATATGTTGTATTTACATTTGTACTCTGCATCTTAAGTTAAATAATCACCATTTGTTCTTATATTTTCACATCTATATTTATGATACGTCCATTTTGCATCATGCTTTTATATTGATATTTATCTCATTATGGGTTGTTATCACACATTATGTCACAATACTTATGCCTATTCTCTCTTATTTTACGAGATTTACATGAAGAGGGAGAATGCCGGCAGCTGGAATTCTAGGCTAGAAAAGGAGAAAATATTAGAGACCTATTCTGCACAACTCCAAAATTCCTGAAACTCCACGGAAGTCAATTTTAGAATATATTAAAAATATTGGGCGGAAGAAATACCAGAGGGGGCCACCCACCATCCACGAGGGTGGGTGGCGCGCTCTACCCCCCTGGGCGCGCCTCCCTGCCTCGTGGGCCCCCTATTGGCCCTCCGGTGCCCATCTTCTGCTATATGAGGTCTTTTACCCTGGAAAAAATCAGAGGCAAGCTTTCGGGACGAGACTCTGCCGCCACAAGGCGGAACCTTGGCGGAACCAATCTAGGGCTCCGGCAGAGCTGTTCTGCCAGGGAATCTTCCCTCCGGGAGGGGGAAATCATCACCATCGATCCTCCCAGTGGGAGAGGGTCAATCTTCATCAACATATTCATCATCACCATCTCCTCTCAAACCTTAGTTCATCTCTTGTATCCAATTCTTGTCTCATAGCCTAGGATTATTACCTATGGGTTGCTAGTAGTGTTGATTACTCTTTGTAGTTGATGCTAGTGTTGGGTTTCGTAGTAATTTCAAAAAAATTCCTACGCTCACGCAAGATCATGGTGATGCATAGCAACGAGAGGGGAGAGTATGATCTACGTACCCTTGTAGATCGACAACGGAAGCGTTTGGTTGATGTAGTCGTACGTCTCCACGGCCCGACCGATCAAGCACCGAAACTACGGCACATCCAAGTTCTAGCACACGTTCAGCTCGATGACGATCCCTGTACTCCGATCCAGCAAAGTGTCGGGGAAGAGTTCCGTCAGCACGACGGCGTGGTGACGATCTTGATGTACTACTGTCGCAGGGCTTCGCCTAAGCACCGCTATAATATTATCGAGGACTATGGTGGAAGGGGGCACCGCACACGGCTAGGAGTATGATCACGTGGATCAACTTGTGTTTCTCTGGGGTGCCCCTGCCTCCGTATATAAAGGCTCAAGAGGGGGAGGCCGGCCGGCCATCATAGGGCGTGCCAGGAGGAGTACTACTCCCTCCGGGAGTAGGACTTCTCCCCCAATCCTAGTTGGAATAGGATTCGCAAGGTGGGAAAAGAGAGAGAGAGAGAAGGAGGGGGGCGCCGCCCCCTCTCTCCTTGTCCTATTCGGACTAGGGGGGAGGGGCGCGCGGCCCAGCCCTGGCTGCCTCTCCTCTTCTTCCACTAAGGCCCATTAAGGCCCATATAGCTCCCGGGGGGTTCCGGTAACCTCCCGGTACTCCGGTAAAATCCCGATTTCACCCGGAACACTTCCGATATCCAAACATAGGCTTCCAATATATCAATCTTTATGTCTCGACCATTTCGAGACTCCTCGTCATGTCCGTGATCACATCCGGGACTCCGAACAACCTTCGGTACATCAAAATGCATAAACTCATAATATAACTGTCATCGTAACCTTAAGCGTGCGGACCCTACGGGTTCGAGAACAATGTAGACATGACCGAGACACGTCTCCGGTCAATAACCAATAGCGGGACCTGGATGCCCATATTGGCTCCTACATATTCTACGAAGATCTTTATCGGTCAGACCGCATAACAACATACGTTGTTCCCTTTGTAATCGGTATGTTACTTGCCCGAGATTCGATCGTCGGTATCCTATACCTAGTTCAATCTCGTTACCGGCAAGTCTCTTTACTCGTTCTATAATACATCATCCCGCAACTAACTCATTAGTCGCAATGCTTGCAAGGCTTAAGTGATGTGCATTACCGAGAGGGCCTAGAGATACCTCTCCGACAATCGGAGTGACAAATCCTAATCTCGAAATACGCCAACCCAACATGTACCTTTGGAGACACCTGTAGAGCTCCTTTATAATCACCCAGTTACGTTGTGACGTTTGGTAGCACACAAAGTGTTCCTCTGGCAAACGGGAGTTGCATAATCTCATAGTCATAGGAACATGTATAAGTCATGAAGAAAGCAATAGCAACATACTAAACGATCGGGTGCTAATCTAATGGAATGGGTCATGTCAATCAGATCATTCAACTAATGATGTGATCCCGTTAATCAAATAACAACTCTTTGTCCATGGTTAGGAAACATAACCATCTTTGATTAACGAGCTAGTCAAGTAGAGGCATACTAGTGACACTCTGTTTGTCTATGTATTCACACATGTATTATGTTTCCGGTTAATACAATTCTAGCATGAATAATAAACTTTTATCATGATATAAGGAAATAAATAATAACTTTATTATTGCCTCTAGGGCATATTTCCTTCAGCTAGTTGGTTTATTTGGTTGAAGATCATATGTTCAGATCCTATAAGCACATTATTACCCCTCTGATTATGAACATGAATATGCTTTGTGAGTAGTTAAGTTTGTTCCTGAGGACATGGGAGAAGCCTTGCTATTAGTAGTCATGTGAATTTAGTATTTGTTCGATATTTTGATGAGATGTATGTTGTCTCTCCTCTAGTGGTGTTATGTGAACGTCGACTACATGACACTTCACTATTATTTGGGCCTAGAGGAAGCCATTGGGAAGTAGTAAGTAGATGATGGGTTGCTAGAGTGACAGAAGCTTAAACCCTAGTTTATGCGTTGCTTCGTAAGGGGCTGATTTGGATCCATATGTTTCATGCTATGGTAAGTTTTACCTTAATACTTCTTTTGTAGCCGCGGATGCTTGCAAGAGTCGTTAATCATAAGAGGGATGTTTGTCCAAGTAAGGGAAGCACCCAAGCACTGGTCCACCCACATATCAAATTATCAAAGTACTGAACGCGAATCATATGAACGTGATGAAAACTAGCTTGACGATAATTCCCATGTGTCCTCGGGAGCGTTTTCCGTCATATAAGAAATTGTCGAGGCTTGTCCTTTGCTACAAAAAGGATTGGGCCACCTTGATGCACTTTATTTACATTTGTTACTCGTTACTTGCTACCAATTATCTTATCACAAAACTATCTGTTACCTACAATTTCAGTGCTTGCAGAGAATACCTTACTGAAAACCGCTTGTCATTTCCTTCTGCTCCTCGTTGGGTTCGACACTCTTACTTATCGAAAGGACTACGATAGAACCCTTATACTTGCGGGTCATCAAGACTCTTTTCTGGCGCCGTTGCCTGGGAGTGAAGCGCCTTTCGTAAGGAAAAAATTATATAGTGTGCTGAAACTTACTATCACTTGTTAGTATGGAAAGTAATCCTCTGAGAGGCTTGTTTGGGGTATCTTCACCCCGACCAGTTGAGCAAAGAGTTGCTCCTCAACCTAATGAACCTACTGAAACTGAAAATGAAATTGAAAATGTTTGCTTTGAAATTCCTTCGGGTATGTTGGAAAAACTGCTAGCTAAACCTTTTGCAGGAGATGGAACATCACATCCTGATGAGCACCTAATATATGTGGATGAAGTTTGTGAATTATTTAAGCTTGTAGGTATATCCAGAGATTTTGTTAAGAGGAAGGTTTTCCCTTTATCTTTGGAGGGAGACGCATTGACATGGTATAGGCTATGTGATGATACGAGATCATGGAACTATAAAAGATTGAAATTGAAATTTCATCAAAAGTTTTATCCTATGCATCTGGTTCATCGTGATCGCAATTATATATATAATTTCTAGCCTCGCGAAGGAGAAAGTATCGCTCAAGCTAGGGGGGGGGCTTAAGTCAATATTATATTCATGCCGCAATCATGAGCTCCCAAGGGAATACCCGGATCCGAAGCTCTTCAGGAGCATTCGCAGATTTGCCCCGCAGTGTGTCCGATGCCGCACAATTTTACCAGGCCGAGGACGGAAGCTCGACGGAGAAGCTGTTCTGGTCTCAGTATGCTGAGGCCGAACATCCGGTGTCGATGAGCGACCAACTGAAGCAGATGATCGAGCTACATAAGGCGACCGATCAGGCCATGAAGGGCTTTATAGTTCGGCTGTGGCCTGGCGACGCCCTTCCGAACAGCTTCTTCGGCTTGGTGAGGCGGCTTGTGGATGCCTGCCCACGGCTGGAGGTCGTCAAGCGATCCGTCTGCATTAAAGGTGCACGTCGGGCTTTCGCCCGTGTGAAATTGCAGTGGGTCAAGCTAGACACCGTGAAGCTGATCAAGGAGGGGCCGCCGGAGGGCAAGGAGCACCGCCACCCCAAGATGTACTACGAGGGTGTTCTGCCGGGTGCCCGTCTTATCGCGGAAGAGTGTTCGAAAGATGTAATATTTGAGTAAACTTGCTCGTTTTATCCTGTATTTATGAAAACTTGTTTCATATGCGCTATGCAACGCTTATTTGAATTTAAAATATTACCTTCTGTTTGGCTGTTTATCCAATCTGAGAGATGGCTAGTCCTCGGCTTCTGCCCCCATGCCACGAGTGCTGGGGTGTTCGGGATAAACCTGAGCACTCTTGTTCCCACGTTTGGGTCCTTCGAGGGAGGTGCTTAGCACAACGAACAAGGCAACCGGACTAATAATGCTTTATCACTCTCACTTAGCCATAGAATTCTATAATTTTAAATTTCGGCGAAGCCCTTGGTATTCGGAAGGCCGAATTCGGGGCGCGATACACACATGTAAGCCGGACAGGGCCGACCCCTCGCCCTAAGCGGCATAAGTCTTTAGGGACTCGAAAAACCTCGCCGAACAGCGACCAGTCTCTCGCCTTATCATGACAGTCAGTTTTAGCTTTCTCTACTGAGGTGCTCAGCCCGACAGAACCGGGGCACAATCGCAGTAGTTCTCCTAGCGCTACCTTAGCCGATAGAGCGGAACATAAGGTACCAAAACATAGAAGCCGGGCAAACCTAACATTTGACCAAAGACATGATTCGGAGCTGATGCATATAATGCTATAAGTTCGAGGTGCCGCACTTGTGAAAGTGTTCGTAGTTTTCACACCGCATTGTGGGGTACGTAAGCCCCTGGTGTATTGACCATATCAGAGTGTACGGTCGCAAGGCGTCACTAATGAAAACACACACACACACAGACACACACACACACATATATATAGCACTATTCTAATTCTGGAATTAGAATAGTTATTCTGATCATGATCCACCCTATATAGGGCCCGATGGATGTTCCTGAGATCCCGAGCAACCCAGCCGACTGGTATGAGGAAAAGAAGCCCAGCCCACCTGCTACCGCGATCCCCTCCCCTAACCTTCGAACTACATGACGCCGCAACCACCGCCTCCCTCCCTGCCTCGCCCCGCCGCCGGGCCCCGGCCATGAATCGCACCGCCGCCCTGCCCCGACCTTCAACCGCGCCGCCGCCGCATCCTCCCCCCCGTGCCGCCGCCGCCACCCTCCCCACCTCGCCACCAACCGGCGCTGCGCCGCACCCCTGACCCCAGCCGGAGATGCCGCCTCACCTCCTCCCTGGATCTCGTGCCATCCTCCCCCACACACTGCCGCTGACGAAGGGAGCAACCACCGGTGTGGACTGCTCCACCACCTACCGGCCTTCACCACTCCCCTCCACCAACATCGGCCCCGCCCCATCCACAGAGCCTGGCGTCCCCCATCTCCCTCCACCTTCCTCTATGCGTGATGGACGCCATGGCACGGGACCGTGAGCTCGCCGGATTCCTTCCCCTACAGCCAGCGCCACCACCTACAGCTGGCGCCACAGTCGTCCAGGCCGTTCAACTTCGCCGCCTTAGGCCGTGCAACTCCGCCCGTGTGAGCGCGCGTCGCTCCTCCGCAGCTTCTCCACTTCGAGATGGCAGGTGACCTCGTTGATGTCTGAAGCTACTTCCTCCCCCCTGTCCTAAAACTGAATCCATATCAAAGCATCGATTCCTCCCCCTGTCTAGTCTTGTATTTGTTCTCTAAGTGATTTTCATTGATGTCTGAAGTTCATATGTATCTGCAGCTGCAAAACACTCGTTTTTTTGGGTCTGAAGTTCAGATGTATCTGAAGCTGCAAAACACTCACTTTTTTTGGTCCTTTGTTTTCAGTTTCACAAGCCGCAGCCCATGTGCGCCCCCACCCCATCCAAACCGACAAAGCCGCTTCCACCCCGCCCCCAACCGGTGACGCTGCCGCAGTCCCGCCCCCAACCGAGCGCCGCCCCTGCTCCTTCAGCTCCCTGTCTCGCGTGCCTTGTTCCACTAGCCACCGGCTCCGTCCGCCATCCTTACTCTCCTGAACTTCTTCTCCGTCGGCAGGGACGAGCAGGAAGCTGTCATCCATGTCGTCCTCACCCACCATCAGCTTGTGAAAAAAGTTAATTGCTGGCGCTTAGGTCCAACGCCAAAACCAGGCAAATGTGCGGCTGAAGAAGTTCAAACATGGGGCGCGGAGCAGCTGGAGGTCAGCGAGCAAGGGGGCGAAGCTAAAATGGAGCAGACGAAATCTTTGCACAGTGGCGCACAAGCCCTGAGTGTGTGCGGTGTGCCTTCGAGCAGCTACCATGCGTGATGCGAGCAACTTGGGAAGCAATAATACTACTGGAGAAGGAACCTCGAGATGACTGAAGTCCAACTATTGCGTTGGACAAGGTCCATCAAATTCGTGGTTGATAAATTCAACCCTCCCAGGATGTGCCTATTATTTTTAATATATCACAAAGATGAATGCATATACACAAAGATGAACATTGTTGTGAACTCTTATTATATTTTGCAGGGGAAGATTTCAGATGTTGATATTCAGCATATTGCCAAAAGAGTTCGGTGAAAAAAATCACTCTCCAAAAGACATCCAAGTAATATTTTCAAGAGGCAGATGAAAAAAATGGTTAGTCGTTTTCTCTCTATTTGCTGAGAATGGAAGAGCTTCAATTTTCTGAAACTTTATCCTAGTGGAGAATCAATTGACTCAGCTTGATTTCTGTTCTGTCATAGTTGATGGCGAGATAGATTTTGGCGAATTTGCCAGGATGATGAAAAAGACCAGCTATGATGATAACTAGGTGGGGAGATGTCATTTTTGAGAGTGTGGATCTTTTTGTAGTTTTTCAATAACCACCGCATGTATGCGTGATGTACTTATTGAAGCTTTGGCTGCATGTCCATGTACAGTGTGAATTACTAGATGAAAATGGGTGTTCGCCCTATAGGATGCTGCTTGCACTTAATGTATATGATTTTTATTTTTTGAGTTGTTGATTTGTGTAAGGTATTTTGAGTTTTGGAAGTTCAAAATTCTGGTGCTGGAGAGTTTCGCTCCATCATGCATGACAATAACAATATTTCTAGATATGAAAGGTTTCTTGTCCATCTAAAAAATGTTTGAACATAAAAAAAAGAGAAAAAAATATATAAAGGAGTGCAGTTCAATCACTGATAACAGGGGAGTCCAGTAACAAAAAAACTTCAACTAACTTAAAAAAACATTGATGCGAAGTTCATATTCTCTGCCGCGGATAGTTCAAAATGTTCGCTTATGACAAAACCCACACATTGGGTATCCAAAAACAAAGAGGCGGACACAAAGAAATCCCTGAAGTTCAAATTTAAAAAATAGAGAAGTCTGAAGTTTATTTAAAAAAGGAAAACAAATTTTGTTCGTTTCTACAAAATAAAATAAAACGCTCAGGTTTAAAAAGCACAACAGTTGGATGTTCATTAAAAAATACTCCAGGAGAAAAATAAAACTAGGAAGTTAAATTTTAAATAAAACTAGGATTTTTTCTCGTTATTAAAATAATAAAACCAAGAAGTTCTAACTAAAATAACGGTCAATGTATATAAAAAACTCAGATTTTCCTTATTACTAAAACAATAAACCTAAGAATTTCAATTTATAATAGTAGAGTGGTTTGATGTTTTTTTTACAAAACTCGGATTTCTCCCTTTACTAAATTCATGGACTCGAGCTTGATCATCTGTCATTTCTGTGGTACCACCACAAGGAAAAACTTTTCTATTTTCCAGCAGCGGATGATGCCAGTTTGAGGAGGGCTGAAGTTCAGTGTGATGTGGATGAAAGATTCAAATATTTTTGTTAGTACACTCATACACGTTTTTCTCCATTCAAAAACCATAGAAATTCAAATCTAAAAAAGGAGCGGCTTGATGTTTATTTAAAACTTGGATTTTTTCTGTTACTAAAAGAAACAAAAATAAGAAGTCCAAATTTAAATAAAAGGAGGAGTTTGATGGTTATACAAAATTTCATATGTTTCCTCATTATTAAAGAATGAAAAACAAGGAGTTCAAACTAACAAATAAGAAGTCCAGAATTTAAATATAGAGCAGTTCAAAATTCATAAAAAAATGATTTTCACCGTTAATAAATAAAAAATCTAGAAGTTCAAATTTAAATACCAGACCGATTCAATATTTAGTACAAGCTAGGATATTTCCGTTACTAAAAAAATAAACCAGGAAGTCCAAATTACAAAAGAAAAGTAGTTTGATATTTATAAAACCTTAGATTTTCCTTGTTACCAAAGAAATAAAATCAAGAAGTTAAATTAAAAAAGGAAGTAATTCTATGTATATGGAAAACCAAAAATTATTTCTGTTTCTAGGAGAAATAAAACTATGTAGTTCAATTTTAGAAAAAAATGTTTGATGCTTATTTATCAACTATATTTTTTTTTCTAAAAATAAAACTAAGAAGTTCAAATTGAAATAATAGAGAAGTTCGAAGTTTATAAAAAACACATATTTATCGCATTACTAAAGAATAATACGAATAAGTTCAAATTAAAATAAAGGAACAACTAAAAAAAGTTTACAAAGAATTTGACATTTTTTTATAAAACTAGAAGTTGAAACTAGAATAACGAAAGTGGTTTGATGCTATTAAAATAATAAAGTGTTTCAATTTTCTCTAAAAGATGGAGAAGTTCGATGATTATAGAAAACTTAGATTTTTCTCATTATTAAAGAATGAAAAAAAGAAGTTCAAAAATAAAACAACAAGAAGTTCAACTTTTAAAAATAGAGTGCTTCAAAATTTCATAAAAAGATTAAAGAAATAAAATCAGGAAGTCCATATTAAAAAGATGAAGAAGTTCGATGATTATAAAAAACTCAGATTTTCCTCGTTATTAAAGATTGGAAACAAGAAGTTCAAAGAAACAAGAAGTTCAACTTTTAAAAATAGAACGCTTCAAAATTTTATAAAAAAGGGTTAAGAAATTCAGATAAATATTTATAAAAAGCTCAGATATTTTCACGTAACCGAGAGAAGTTTGATTGATAACTACCAGAAGTTCACGTACTGCAAGGTGTGCATTTTGTATTAAAAAAAATAAAAAAAGCAAAGACTAAAAGTTTGTTGATATAAGTGCAAGTCCTCCGTTGGAGAAATTTTAAAAACTATTGTGAGAGAGGTTTATATAAAAGAAATACCATTTGTGTAAAACTTGACGAATGGATGAGAAAATTACAAATGAAAAATACGTCACAGAAGTTCAACGTAAAAACAACAGGAAGTTCACCTACTACACTGAATGAATATCAGATGAAAAACTTTTAAAATCGTCGCGAGTACGAAAAAATGATCAACACGGGAAAGTTGCGTGCTTACAGCAGCTTTCCACTGGTATATCACTTGCTCAATTTCGATGAGTGGATGGAGAGCTACGAGCAGTGGATGGAGAGCTACGAGCAAAAAAAAAACACGTGAAAAACAGAGTGAAGTTCAAGTAGACATGCCGAGAAGTTCAGGTTCTTCACGCGGTGCAGAATGATCTCGCCATTTTCGAAATTACTTGAAAACGGTCAGGATTCAGAGAAAACCATCAACATGAAAAAATTTCGCATTTTCCGTAGCTTTTCAGCGGTATATTATTTGCCCTATTCCGATAAAGTTTGTAGAAATTACGGCAAAAATACGTTTTTAACCATTTTCAAAACTGACATAAAACTGTAATGAGTTAGGAGAAACAATATATACAAAAAGTTTCACATTTCTTCAAGCTTTCCAACGCCATATCATTTGCTGCATTTGGACGTACGGTTAAAAAATTAGCTCGAAAATACGAACTCGGTGGAACTTGTACCGTTTTCTAAATTACTTTTAAACCATTCAAAATTAGAAAAAACTTTTAACATAAAAAAGTAGCGCATTTTCATAAGCTTTCCAACGCCATATTATTTGCCTCAATTGGATTAGCCGTTTAGAAATGGCATCGAAAATACGAACTCGGGTGTTCGGTTTGCAAAATTTTATGATTTTCCGAATTACTCTTTAATCGTAGGGAATTAGAGAAAACTTTCAACATGTGGAAGGAGCGGTTTTGCAGCAGCTTTCCAATGCCATATTATTTGCCTCATTCCGATAAACGGTTTAAAAATGCGATCGAAAATACGATTCACGTTTTTTATATAAAGAAAAAACGGTTTTCAAAACTGCTCTTAAACCGCTTACATTTTGCCAAAAATTTAACTTGGGTCATGATACTGATATCCATAGCTATCCAACGGTATATCGCAAGCCCCATTCGGACACCTTTTAGCTGAAGTTCAACCTAGTACCCAGGGAAGGTCAGGCGCGTTACTCGGGAAGTTCATGTTGTGATCAGAATATTATTATGATCCCGTGATCAGAATAGTGTTTATGTATATATATATAATAAGAATGCAATAATAGTCGTAATGTCATGCATTGTTTATTGAAAGATTGCGTTAAAGCAGAGTGATACAGATAGTGCGATAAGCAAAGAGTAGGACTATGTCCCTTCCAAGGGCGGGCTAAGGAATGATATGAAATCTGTAATCAACCTGGGAATTCCATTGTATAACATAGCTGTCTGCCTCCTTGGTTGCTGCATCATGTGTTCGGCAATAGTGCTGCCGGACAGTGTTTCCAGAGATTAAGGTCCTGAAAGAAAAAGAAAAATAACCAAACGGGAAGCCCCTAGTGCGGTTTAGGCCGCGTTTTGGGGCGTGCCGCAGTTGTGCCCCCCTCCCCACCTGTGCCCATGGTATTTTTAATGCGTAATTATGTACGCGCGTCACGAATATCGCCGTTAGTCTGGGATTGGGGTGGCCGCCGTATTGCTACGCGAGCTCAGATCACGCCAGGCGGTCTATTTGCCGATTGCCCCGAGCGCGCTTGAAGGTGTCCGGGCTTTGAAACGCCGAACTGGTTGATTGCCTTGAGAGGCTGCTTTGCGCTTCTGCTGCGAGGGCCGCGGTGTGCTCCTCTGTTCGGAGAGAGCGCTCTGTGTTTCCATTGACTGTAATAACTCCACGAGGTCCTGGCATTTTGAGCTTGAGGTATGCATAATGCGGTACCGCATTGAATCTAGCGAATGTGGTTCGCCCGAGCAGCGCATGATAACCACTGCGGAACGGGACTATATCGAAGATTAACTCTTCGCTTCGGAAGTTATCCGGGGATCCGAAGACCACTTCCAGTGTAATTGAGCATGTGCAATGGGCCTCTACGCCTGGAATGACGGCCTTAAAGGTCGTTTTTGTGGGTTTGATCCTTGAGGGGTCTATACCCATTTTGCGCACTGTATCCTGATAAAGCAGGTTCAGGCTGCTGCCGCTGTCCATAAGGACTCGAGTGAGGTGAAATCCGTCGATGATTGGGTCTAAGACCAGTGCGGCGAATCCGCCATGACGTATACTAGTGGGGTGGTCCCTGCGATCGAAGGTGATCGGACAGGAGGACCAAGGGTTGAACTTTGGGGCGACTAGCTCCAACGCATATACGTCTCTGAGCGCACACTTCCGCTCCCTCTTGGGGATGTGGGTTGCGTATATCATGTTCACCGTCCGCACTTGCGGGGGAAACCTCTTCTGTCCTCCAGTGTGCGGCTGCCGGGGCTCCTCCTCGTCGTCGCTATGCGGCCCCTTGTCCTTGTTTTCGGCAATTAACTTGCTGGCCTGCTTGAACACCCAACAATCCCTGTTGGTGTGATTGGCTGGCTTGTCTGGGGTGCCGTGTATTTGACACGAGCGATCGAGTATGCGGTCCAAGCTGGACGGACCCAGCGTACTTTGTTTGAATGCCTTTTTCCGCTGACCGGGTTTAGAGCCTTTGAATCCGGCATTGACTGCCGTATCCTCAGTATTTTCACTGTTAATGCGGCGCTTATGCTTGTTGCAACGTGACCTGCTATTGCCGTCCTTGGTATCCGAGGTACCATGGTTCTTTGATATGTTATTACTGCGGCCAGCTAGCTATCTTCTCCCGCACAAAAGCGGGTCATGAGCGTCGTGAGAGCTGCCATAGATTTCGGCTTTTCCTGACCAAGGTGCCGGGCTAGCCACTCGTCTCGGATGTTGTGCTTGAAAGCCGCTAAGGCCTCCGCATCCGGACAGTTGACGATTTGATTTTTCTTTGTAAGGAAACGAGTCCAGAATTGCCTAGACGACTCTTCTGGCTGCTGAATTATGTGGCTCAAGTCATCGGCGTCTGGTGGTCGCACATAAGTGCCTTGAAAGTTGTCGAGGAATGCGGCCTCCAGATCTTCCCAACAGCTAATGGAGTCCGCTGGCAAGCTGTTAAGCCAATGCCACGCTGGTCCTTTGAGCTTTAGTGGGAGGTATTTGATGGCGTGTAAGTCATCACCGCGGGCCATGTGGATGTGGAGGAGGAAGTCCTCAATCCATACTGCGGGATCTGTTGTGCCGTCGTATGATTCAATGTTTACATGTTTGAAACCTTCTGGGAATTGATGTTCCATTACTTTGTCTGTGAAGCATAAGGGGTGTGCGGCGCCTCTGTATTGGGCTATATCTCGACGCAGCTTGAATGGGTCTTGCCCGCTGTGTTCGGCCCGGCCGGATTTGCTTTTACTGTATTCGACGTGACGTTTGTTGTCTTGCAGAGTGGTGCGCCTTCGTGATCCGTAGATCGATCTTGAATGATTTTCCTTGTCCTCCAATATGTCTCGCAGGTCTGGCGTATCTCCCCATGCCTTTTTATTTGAATGGCGTTGGGGTGGAGGCTGAGCTTTTGGCTGGAATGCCTCTCTATCGCGACCACGAGGTGGCCGATCAGCCGTATCATATGCTTCTTCCTCCAGTCGGGGTAGTAATCTGCGCCTTGGGTAACTCTTGGAGGGGCGCACGAGTTTATATTCCTCGGCTGCGAGGACTTCAGTCCATTTGTCAGCTAGCAGATCTTGATCAGCTTGAAGCTGCTGCTGCTTTTTCTTCAGGCTATTTGCCGTGGCCATAAGCCGGCGCTTGAAGCGCTCTTGTTCGATGGGATCCTCTGGGACGGCGAATTCATTGTCGCCGAGGCTTGCCTCGTCTTCGGAGGGGGGGATGTAATTGTCATCCTCCTCCTCTCCGTCTGCCGCTCTCTCAGGAGAGCTGGCTCCTTCATCCTCCTGCTCTAAATCTTGCTGGAGGGGATTATTGTTGTCTTCGGCACTATCCGGAGTGTTATTATCTCCTGTGCCGGTATCACCACTTTTGCTTTGGTGGGGCTTAGAGCGGCGCCGCTGATGTCGGCGCTTGGGTTGCTTCTTGGAGGGGTCATCCTCCGCTATCTCGTCGTCATTGCCTTCGTTGGGTGCATCCACCATGTATGTGTCATATGACGAGGTGGCTTTCCAGTGCCCTATAGGCGCTGGTTCATGTTCGTCTCCTACATCGTTGTCCATACCATCGATCTCTTCGGAGTCGAAGTCGAGCATGTCGGTTAAATCATCGACAGTGGCTACAAAGTGGGTGGTGAGTGGGCGTCGAATTTCTTTGTTGTCCGCATCCCAATCCTGTTGGCCATAACCCGGCCAGGGCTCTCCTGACAAAGAGAGAGACCTTAGTGAATTCAGAATGTCGCCGAAGGGCAAGTGCTGAAAGATATCCGCGGCGGTGAATTCCATGATCGGCGCCCAATCGGATTTGATTGGCAGGGGTGCGGATGGTTCGGAGTCCGGGAAAGAGTCCGGCACATTGGAGTCACGGGCTGCGCAGAGGGTTAGGCAGGTGTTTAGCTCGATCGCCGTTGAGACTGCAGCCCCTGAGGCGGTGTCTAACCACCCGTCCTCGATTGGCGCAGTTGGCTCCGAACTAAGGGTCGAAGCTGATGCGGGCGCGGCCTCTGGGGTACTGTTCGGCGGCAGAGCTAGGTCATACGCATCGCGACAGTGCGGCGCGCCCGGCTGTGGCTCGAATCCGTCAAAGATCAAGTCTCCGCGGATGTCGGTCGTGTAGTTCAAACTTCCAAATCTGACCTGATGGTCAGGGGCGTAGCTTTCAATCTGCTCCAGATGGCCAAGCGAATTAGCCCGCAGTGCAAAGCCGCCGAATACGAAGATCTATCCGGGGAGAAAAGTCTCACCCTGGACCGCATCGCTATCGATGATAGTAGGAGCCATCAAGCCTAACGGCGACGACACAGAGGAACTCTCAAAGAAAGCACCAATGTCGGTGTCAAAACCGGCGGATCTCGGGTAGGGGGTCCCGAACTGTGCGTCTAGGCCGGATGGTAACAGGAGGCAGGGGACACAATATTTTACCCAGGTTCGGGCCCTCTTGATGGAGGTAAAACCCTACGTCCTGCTTGATTAATATTGATGATATGGGTAGTACAAGAGTAGATCTACCACGAGATCGGAGAGGCTAAACCCTTGAAGCTAGCCTATGGTATGATTGTATGTTGTGATTGTTGTCCTACGGACTAAAACCCTTCGGTTTATATAGACACCGGAGAGGGTTAGGATTACACAAGGTCGGTTACAAAGGAGGAGATATCCATATACGTATTGCCTAGCTTGCCTTCCATGCCAAGTAGAGTCCCATCCAGACATGAGACGAAGTCTTCAATCTTGTATCTTCATAGTCTAACAGTCCGGCCAATGGAGATAGTCCAGCTGTCCGGAGACCCCCCAATCCAAGACTCCCTCACCACTCTTTAGAGTATCTCACACAAGGCTCCGGTGGCCTCTCTCTCTCTCTCACCGTTGGTCACTGATCCGGCCGCATCCCGTCCGCCGGGGGAAAGGGAGTGCGGTGGCCTCTCTCTCTCACCGTTGGTCACTGATCCGGCCGCATCCCGTCCACCGGGGGAAAGGGAGTGCGGTGGCCTCTCTCTCTCTCTCTCACCGTTGGTCACTGATTCGGCCGCATCCCGTCCGCTAGGGGAAAGGAAGGAAGTGCATCGTTTCTCCGTTCGACGGCGCCGAGGCAGCACATCTCGATCTGCGGTACACGTCGTTCTCTCTGACCAAGCTCCGGCACGGCAGGGCCTACGCCACCTGCTCGCAGATTCCGCCCGCCGCCGCTCACCTAGTTACATCCCGACGACCTCCAGGTATCCCCTCCGGCCTTGCTCCACTGCCCGTTTTCCCACGTCGCCGCATGTGGATCTTCCATAGTTCTTTGCCCAAAACGTAGCTCGTCCGACGTACTTTCCATATTGCATTCTCGTCCTCACACCGTTTTAGACAAATACAACCGTGTTGTTATCTTCCCTTAGGACAAGGAATATGCTTCTTTTTTGTCGTCGCATGTGTCATCAACTGTTATTGGCCAGTAATTGTTTCCTTTCTACCTCTTTTTTGCAAACAGGGCTATCCATTTCACCTCGTTGCTATTGCGACCTTTTGGTGAACTGCACAAATCACTTTTTTCTTAAGAGTGTTTTGTGCATTTGTACTAAAATGTCACACGGGCAACGTCTCTACATTTCAGTGCGACTGCACAAAGGGAGATTGGTTTTACTCTATCCTCCTCATCCAAATCCGAGCCTAATCTTCTCCAACTAGTTAGTCTTAAGAGAGACCGCAAAGGTGATCGGCTTCTATTTGTGTGTTTATTGTTTCATCAGCAGTCCTTCTATTGTCGTAATCACACTTGATATCTTTGGAACGGGGACGCTCAGCTCTATTTTAGTGGAACTGCACAAAATGATCGGAATGTTGCATGCTCCAGACAGCTACCTTTTTCCCAACATGCCTTGTTGATTTAGACAGAGCTGGGGGGACGTTGCTGCCAATGAAAGCATGGATCAATTTTAATTTAACACCTTGTCACAACTTTGTCTTCAGTTGTGATGTAATTATTAGCTCTGATCTGCTAATAATTGACATGCATTAGCAAGGAAGTTAGTTTTTTATTGTTTCCGAAAGAGTATCGATGGCAAGACACGCGAAACAAAATCTGAAAGCTCACACCATTGTACAATTTCATGTCGCTGGAAAATTATTTGTATAGTACGTCAATTATGTAAACAAATGATGGAAGCTTGATAGCATTGCCAGAAGCCTCTTCATCATCCGGGTCCATGTGCCATGCACGAAATTATACTCCTTCGTTCCTAAATATTTGTCTTTTTACAAATTTCAAACGGGCATATTTTAGAGTGTAGATTCACTCATTTTGCTTCGTATGTGTACTCCTTCCGTTCCTAAATATTCTATTCGTCTTAACGGAGATTTCAACATATTTTAGAAAGACAAATACTCCGGAGTATATTTAAGAACCGAGGGGGTAGTGCACAACCGCATGGGAGACTCAGCCCGATCGTTGCGCCGCATTAATAGTGAGTAATGAGCAGTCAAATCATAAGCCCCACCTTTCCCACTGTAAGTTGCTTTGAAGAAGCAACCATCAATACGCTCTTCTTTGAATCCACTCATACTACTCCATCCGTCACTATTTATACAACGCGCTTCAGAAAAAAAAATCTGTGGGACCAAGGCGACTAGCGATCGGCCTGAAAAATAGCATTGGTAGTTATAGCATGGCGTCTATTACTAGAGGGAATAATGCGTACACACATGCATGCAGTGCTTCCACCTCGGGTACACACATGCATGCACTCCGTTGTAGTACAGTACATGGAGAGAAAATTGTGGACTTGATTGCGGTTACCACGCCCTAATTAATTGAGCATTAAACCAAACGCGTCTAAAGTCTCTCTGGTGGTGGAAATGCGTTGAGAGAAATGCATCATAATGAAGAGCGCCCTATAAAATATGACGGAGGGTGGAGTAGTATGAAGGTGCAAAACCAAGTACGCATACTAGTACTGCACTTGGCTCTTCTCCCCTTCATGAAGTCGAACAATGATGGTACTCCGCATGTTGGGTACTACAGTGTATGCCTCTGACAATCTGACACCGAATGGACTGATGCATGTCCACCGAGGGTAGGTTGCATTAGTCAAAAGGCGTAAGCGAGCTTCACCTTGTCCTGCAAGCTTCTCCTCGTTCTGTGAGTTGACGGGACACACCAAAAAGTAGTGCTAGTCCATACTCCCTCCTTTCCGGTTAATATGGCTTAATCTTTTTTGTGGGCAAATGAGAGAGCTTTATTCATATATAAGCATTCCTAGGACGATCAGCCAAGACACTGGTCACTAGGAAGCCAAAAAAAGAAGTAGGAAGCGAGGTGTTTCATCAAGCCAGCTCTCGGCCACATTCAAAGTGCAGCAAGCACACTTCGCACGAAGATGCGCCGCAAGGTTTGCTGACCTGTTTACATGTTGAATAACAAAAAAAGAGGAAATGTTACTGAGCGCTACTATTTGTAACAGGATATGAGCCAGAATTAAGCGAGAATTGTGGCGAGTGTTCCATGCAATCAACTTCCATTATCACATGCGAGAACCCTCGAAGAGAACCAAATGTGTTGAAGATTGCTTTATCACATTTTAAAATTATAATAAGAGTGCAGACGCTCCTCCATCCGGTTCCTAGTAGTATAGTGTAGTATGCTTCTAGCAATCTGACACCGAATTAATTGTTGCACGTCCACCGCCTGAGCGAGGGAGAGCTTGCATTAGTCAAAAGTTTCTCCTTGTCCTGCGAGCCACCGCGCGCAAGCTTCTACCGTCCTGCAACCTTCTCCTCGTTCAGCAAGTTGACGGGACACAACAAAGTAATGCTAGACCTTGCTGCCTCCTCTCCGGTTAACATGGCTTAATTTCAAACGAGATAAATACACTGTCTGTCACTGTATATTTGTAAAAGTACGGTCAATGGACTTCATAATACGCTCATTGCGCTCAATATATATATTTTCCGGTGTTCATACGGTCACTAGCTCACCCTGACTGAGTATGTGTGTGCATGCATGTGTAGGTTGAGCACTTGAGTGTCACCGTGTGTGTTCCGTCATGTGCTCGGACATGCATGCATTAGGGCGTCGCGCGCATTTTTGCGTCCATGTGTACGTGTGACTGTTGCATACACGTAGGGGGAGTACGTGTAGGGGCCACTAAGGAGCAGTCAAATCACACAGTAAGTTAGTCGGAAGAAGCAACCACCATTTCACTCTTGAATGACACGTATGCAATATAAAATGGTTGATATGGAGAGAAAAAGAAAACCACTATACTCCCTCCTTTCCAGTTTATAAGGCTCAATTCAAAATTCTCACCAACCAAGGTAGATGGTGAGTGGTGGAATACTTTTTGTAGTTTGCAAAAGCACCCAATTAATGCTCTTGTTTTCCTCAAAAAAGTATGTTTACCAATGCATTAATTGCAATGCATGCATGCATAAATTACATGCATTGGTCAATTTTCTCTTAGTACTTGCATGCAATGATTTAATGCACCTTGGAATCTGAACATGTGATGGAAAACAACCAAATTGAGCCTTATGAAATGGAAAAACTAAAATTTTGAGATAAGCCCTATAAACCGGAAAGGAGGGAGTATATACACTAGCAGGGTGCGTGTGAGAGACGGGTCAGGAGGTGAATGACACGTGGCCCCAGGGGGTGGCTGGCCCACCTATCATACAGCCAAAGGCAGGTGCAGTAGAGGGCCGAGGAGTAGTACGAAATCCTACGCACCTACGCACGCTAACCAAGGGCTGAGTGATCACTCGAATCGCAAGATCAGTTGACTAGAAGCTACGCTAGACCCATGGAGGCGATGAGCGCGAGCATCAGCCGGCTGTGCCAGATGGTCCACGACGACGGCCTGCGGCCCGACAGGTAGTATTGCTTGAGGCCGCCAGGGCGAGGGGCCGCTTGGACGACAGCTTCGCATCCTTGTTCGACGAGGTCCTCATCGGTTTCCTCGACAAGTTCACCGTCGTCAAGAAGCTTGCGGACAACTTTGACGTAAGCCTCCAGCCGATGCACCCAGGCTCTGCGATGCCCGCCACCCTCAACGGCCACTATGGTAGCAACCTCTTCGACGCATTGGTGGCCCTGCGACTGCCCGCCGTTGCACCGGAGAATGTCCACCTCGAGGTCGCGCTCGCTACGCAGCAAGACACCATCGACATAATCACCCACGTCTACGCGCAAATCGTCCACAAGGACTAGTACATGCAAGAGGAGGACGATAGGACGCTGGCCTTCTTGGAGCGCAGGGCAACCTTGGACGGCACTGTTCAGAAGCACGTTGAGCTCGCCGCCAACGCCGCTGCTCCTCACACGTCGGTTGGTGACCCGGCGCACTAGGGCGTGAGGATGTCGTTGAACGTTGATGGATCCATATGTATTTTTATCCTTCCGTCAAATCCATGTAGTAGTATATGATACTATAGTAATTATCTTACCTTTCGCATCAACTTCATAATTTTCGTACGTACTCCATGCATGAACGGCGCCAGAAGCAAACTTCTCATTACTCTAGGCAAAATCGTTATTTTCTATCTATCGGTCGCGCCATGGAGCAGAACCAAATTTTACAAGTTACGAGTTCAAAAGGAAAAGCCTGCCGTGTTCGCGTCGCACCCCCACACAGTTGGTCTGGCACGCCGCTCAAGCGAGAATGCGTGCGGTGTTGCATTTTCACTTACAAGTGGGACCGCAGTTGAGCAAACCGACTATCGGCAAACCCCCACCCCGCCCACCGCGCGATGGCTGAGAAAATAGGACAGGAGGGAGAACATATGGCTGTAGCACGGACTCCAAGAAAATTGGTGTCGGATGGGACTTGTGTGGGTGGTGTGTGCCATACTGCTAGACGTTAATGCTAGTTATGGCCCATGCCACCCAACTATATCGAGCCTATATCGAGGTACGTAGAACAAATTTCCTGCAGTCCTTGCTCAGCCCTCCTCTATCTCTCTTCTCAGCCAGCCAGCGGACGCGCGGAGCCCATCGTCTGTTTGCTCACATGCGGCCCCACATGTCAGTGAAAACGCAAGAGGACCCACTGAACCTGCACATCTTTCACCTCGATGTGCTGGTGATGAAAAACAAATGCAATAAAGATCTTCGGTGGCCGCTTTTGGAGTTACTCAAGAGTAGTAAGATTCTATTTACAGTTTAACCCAAGATGCACATCTCGTGGCTTCAACTACCACTCTATTTTCTTTCATGACACGACCTGGATGTGGATGTCCCACGTGTCGGCAAAAGGAGGAAGAACCCGACCAAATCTTCGGTTCTGCTCTGGGATTAGACTAGTTGTGCTAACTTAAAATTTTTATTGTGTACTCCCTCCGTTCCAAAATACTTGACTTCCATTTGTCCAAAAATGGATGTACCTATATACTAAGACATGTCTAGATACATATATATTTTGACAAATAGAAGGCATGTAGTATTGTGCAACGGAGGGAGTAGAATGGATGCAAGTTTTTGTATTGGGAAGAAGAGTACATCCATATATTGATAGAGCGCAATTTAGTAGATGTTCTATCACTTTTAGCTAGTATAGAATAGAGGCTAGACATGAGACTAGATGCGAGGAAGCAACGTCTACTTCTTTACACTCGAAGAAGAAAGAAGCACGCAAGATTGAGCCTCCGCAGATCAACAATGAATGCATCGAGAAGGCACTAATCCAACTTACTACAGGAGTAGTCAAAATTATTGTTGGTGTTCGTGAAAAACGGAGGTCTGTTTGGGGTCGTGCGTTGGAGTTGGCCTTACAAGTGGGACCGTAGTTAAGGAAACCGACTATCGGCAAACCCCCACCTCACCCACTGTGCGATGGCTGAAGTTAGAGAAACGACGAGGTTGAAGAGATTGCTCTCGCACGGACTCCAAGAAATAATATGGTATCAGATGGATGTTGTGGTGGTGGCGTGTGCCGTACTCCTGGACGTGAATGCTTGTTCTGGCCCATGCCACCCTACTACTCCTACTACTTACTCCTACTATATACTATACTACTAGTATATCGAGGATTCGAGGTGCTGGTTACGTACAACGAACACATTAACATATGGCTACAGTAAAAACACCCGCCCGACGCGCGAAGCATGTGAAGCTAGTACAAATAGTGTACTACTATTGTTGATTGGCCTCATCCGATAACCTGTTGCAATGCACGTACAATTATGTATTCGGAAAATATTTTTTTGCCTCGTCGCACCACTCACTCAGAGAAGCGACTCGAAAGCCATTCATAAATTTAGTAAGTTTATCACAGGCATATCATTTTATTACATAGAACAATAGATCATCAACCCACATCGACAACGAGGATACATTATAAATACTAAAGTTTTCACCACACAACAAATAACAAGCAATGAAATGAACTTTAACTCAACCGTTCCTCGGCATTGGAAACGCTTGCTTTGAACCACAAGTGATTCTCTGGGACGAGCCATGCATTGTCGATCTGGAGACCAACACAGGACTGATCATCCAGGCTGAAGCGGCCTACTATATCAGTACCAGGGTAGGGAACCACGCAAATGTCTGAGGTGTAGACACAGTTGCTTCTCATAAATGTGTCAACAGCGGTTAGATCGCCTTTCACCATCATCGGATAGTTTCGTCCAAGGAAGAGCGAGTTTTCTCCAAGACTATCAATTCTGTGCCAGGGAGAAGGAGTTGGCGCTAGCACACTAGTATCCATCCCGAATACCATGCAACGAGTGTTGGAATAGGTCCGGAGAGTGCGACCATGGGAGACTACACCTGCTTCCTTAGCAGTAACATCATCAGTGGGCTGTATACACACAAGAAGAGGTGATCCATCGGAATTAGTTGCCAGGCGCCACAGAGTATATCGGCGCTGCTCGTCCTCATGCTCGTGATCATCACCATCGTCATCTCCCCCTTGGTTATAAAAATCTTCAAGTATAGGTGGTGGGATGTCCACAGGACCTTGGAAACACAAGAAGAAGGTTAATTAGTAAAGGGAAAGTTGCTAACCCACATGCATGTGGATGAAACAATTATAATTATGGTGGAAGACAAACGTACCGAAAAAATGAGGATCCCATGCAAAAACAGTGCCACGAGAGGTGGCAGCAAACACAAGATCCTTGTATTCAATTGCATCACAGTACACATCCGTGTATAGAAACTGATTTTTGAGTAATATCCATCCAGTCGAACCATGAAGGACGACAACTAGCTTGTCGAAGATAGCAACAACATCATAGTTTTTGTAATTCCAAGAGCGGTTGGGAACTCGACAAATTGCTATCTTCAGTACACGACAGTCACCATGATCGTATTTGAACGTACGTAGATCAGCTGTGTGCTCAACCTCAGGGCACTCAGAGATTTTTGGAAGTGGAATCCGCTGACGAGTGTACACATTCACAAGTTCCCACTCGCAATTGTACCCAATATAAACAACCCAATCTCCATTTGCGCCAGCCCAGGACTTACCCTTAAGCGATGGCATCTTGACATCACACGTATCATTATCAAGCGGCATCAACTTGCACAAGGCGAGGTCTCCGTCATTCTCTCACCAGCGAGCAGGGTCACGATGAAGAAGATAGGGGAGATCAAACCGCTCCTTGACCCTTGGGTTCCTTGCAATGATGTTATTAGTTGAGTCGAGAATGGGCTGGAACGAACCTGCCATGCTAGCCGAGGTGATTACGTCGCACCGATCAATGAGTTCCTCCACCACGTCATCTTTCAGATCGGGGCAAGAATAACAAGGTCGTTTCCGGCCTGTTCCCTCCATGAAGAAGACGATCGAACAATGGCAGAAGAAAGGGTGAAGGGCTGAGGGAAAATGGAGGAGGGAGAGGAAGAGCGTGCGATAGTAGTTCCAAATCGAGAGGGAAAGGCGAAGAGTCGGTGGACGGTTGCGAGTTTGCCACGGTTCACGAAGAGGCGCCCCGGCCTACACGTCTGTTCGGAAATACTCCTACTACTCGCCGTCGTCTCACTGATATGTTGGAATAGGAACCACATGTCAACGAAACATGGTGTGTAATTTCTCGTGCAAAATGCGATCTGGCCGCGTTGGCCCGAGGTGCCGCATTAGTTATCGACCTTTATTTTTTTAATGGCGTGTCGATCAGTTTTGAAGCACGACTAACTGGTACTGTACACAGAGAAAATATAAACTACTCTACCACTACCCCACCTCCAGTACTAGTAGTATAAAAAAGATATATATAGGCTGGAGCTTCAGCGCTTTCTTGCTAAGGGTTGCCCACTTGATTCTCACACTACCACCCTCTCTCCAGATCTAAAAAAGACGGCCCCTCCCTCCCTCCTCACCGGTGGTCACAGATCCACCGGGGAAGAAAAGGACGTGCAGCGTTGACGCACTCGTCGTCGGCGAGCGAGGTCACGCACTAACGACAAGGCTGTCCTCTCAGACCTAGCGCCCGCGCGGGATGGCCTCCGTCCCCAAGCTCGCTGTCGTAGTGTGTGTGGAGGACGACGACCACGAGCGAAGCCACTTCCCGCCGACCCTCAGGTATGCTACCTCTTTTCGAGCCATAACCTTGTTCTATTGCCCCATCTCCTACGTCGTTGCATGTGGATCTTTTTCCACTCCACCATCTTCCCAATTTGCTATCCTCTACTCTGCTGGCCACGCAGACGAAAACCATAATTTGCACTATTAAAGGAAACCCTACTTCATGCAGACTAATCCATGTCTGGGTTGAATAAGGAAAGGAAGGAAGACTGTACTGTCCAAGAGAGTAGGCATCGAACCCGCATCTAGGTTGAAAAGGGGAAAATCAGTAGCTAAGGAACGAGTCTCGTGTCTCTTGGTTGAAGAAGGGTAGACAGGCATGACAACGCAATAGAGAATGACCAGGTCGATCGGTTTGTTGTCCTCGCATAGGAAAAAGGTGGCTAAAGAGAACAAAAATGGGACCGTAATCCACATATGCTGCCTGGATATTTGTTGCTCTGGACAACCATACCTCCCTCACCACTCTGCGTCCATGGAGGTACATCGTACTGGTGCCTCCCATGCTCTTATTGCCACTTTTTTTGCTATTAGTATAACGCCAGCAGTTAAGTCAAGCAATGCTACTGCTAAAGTGATGCCACATTTAACTAATGCCGCTCTCAGTCTAATGCCACCCATAAATTTAAGCAATGCCATTTAATGTCACTGGATTATTTCAGGGTTAGCTGTTGATTGTGGATGTATTAAAGATTTTTCAGCTATAAGGCATTCTAATGTTGTTGCACAACCAGTATACCAATGATGAAACTTGTTACTCCCGTCAGATTTTTGCACTGTTAATGCTTATAGATTACATACCTCACTTTCATGAGATAAGTTAATTTTTTGTACAGTGTCACCAAAATTCCAAGGCGCTGATGTCATTTTATTTTGGTTAAACTGCACAGACAATTATGAAGACAAGAGGAAAGGTCAAGAGTGGGACCCCCTCCTCCGGCTGTTCTCTTGAGGAGGTCTGTGTGTTTGTCTCTAATGCCTGTCGACTACATACCTGACATCATGATGTAATGTTAAGTCATTTCCTTTTGTACAGTGTCACTGAATTTTCAAGGCGGTGATGGCATTTTATTTTAGTAGAACTGCACAAAATTTTCTTAAAAGAAGAGGAAAGGTCAGGAATGGCTCACTTTTCCAGAAAAAACTATGTATGCCTTCCTCACATCAGCCGCTGTTGCTTTATTTATTCCTTCAAACAGGTGGTTAGAAACAGTCTTGCTACCTTTTCCCATTAAGAAATTGGAATGCTTATATTTGTGAGTCTATGCTTCAACTAGTGCCACTTTTAGAGTAATCACACTTTCAATATCTATGCAAACAGGGATGCTCGATGTTAGTGGAACTGCACAAAAAGTCCAACTGGTTCAACATTAGGAGCATGTTTTTCCCAACCTTTATATCCAACTGGTGGCACTATGAGCTGTTCATTACGAAGGTACATGGTTTGCTACTATCTTGCTACTCTTTTTGTATTGTCATTAGATAGTAATACTAGTGGTTTGCATGTGATTTTATTGGCAGGGTGGACCTACATTGGAGGTGCAGGACAGGATTCAATGATTGGATGCTCAATTTCGGTTGCATCGGTTTCACCTCTTCCATCACTGCGAACATCGATATCCTTGGTCTGATGAAGAATAGGCGCTATATTTCTGCTCTGAACCAGCAAATCAATTCAGTATGAAATTGTCCAGGGCAAAACATAACTGTATCAGATTGTCCAGTGCAGAACATGACATATGCTAAGCGGAAGAGACATGTTTAAACCGAAAATACAAGGTGTGGTATATATTTACTAGCTGCTTGATATTTGTGCAGACAGACATGTCTGCCCGTTGCTATTTGGCAAACCAACAAAGTGCCCGCAATTTTGGTTGAACTGCACAAGAGAATAGTATAGTCACTGCATGCAGTGCCATTTGAAAATAGACACAGAAAGATTGGATAGTCACTTCATGGACTGCAGAAAAGTAGTACTGTACTATTTATTGGCCAACACTAGGTGCTTCATTGCTTTGGTCTGATTATACAATGGACATCATTTTGCCTAAGTTAAAGTTTTTATTCCGAAAATAGTCTCGCATTGTGATCGAGGGAAGACCAAATCATATTGCAGTGCATGTTTCTCCATCATGGCTGGTTCATTCTCATGGTTCCAGCTGTTGGTGAAACCACTGATGTTTGCAAGAGGAATTGTAGACTTCATAAACAAATTTGTCTTTTAGTCTGTACTGAATGTTGGCCAATAGAAGCATCCATGTTAGTAGGAAGAACAGATGTTTTTTTCTAGATCTTTGCTTTTGGAGCTACAAATTTGTATATGATCTGTGAGTCATTGAGATGCATTGACATGTTGATCTTATGTATGGGAATCGTACTAGTTAGTTTTAGTTGCGACGCAAGATCCGAAGTGGCTGATCTTTGCTTTTGGAGCTACATATTTGTATATGATCTGTGAATCATTGAGATGCATTAACAGTTACTTACGCTCAGTGTTTACAAGTTACTGATCGATTACTAGCTAGCCTACAAATGCGCTCCTGGCAGTTTTATTTGCGGCGCAAGATGCGAAGTGGCAGTTTTTTGAATAAAATGCCTACCTCTGAAGAAACTGACAAGCTCGTACACAAGCAAGTGCCTCCTATCGCACCTCTGGCAAGTCCGAGGCGAGGCGGAGGACACCGGTGCCAGCGTTTAGCATGGACAGCAGATGGCGGCCGGCATCATCTAGTTAGCTAAGAGTAAGTTAGTACTTGTACGCTACTAGAGTGTTAGTGGGAGTAGATAGTTAACTTGGCTATGATGGTTGTGAACGTGGAAGTTCAGTACTCTATATGTGGATCAGACCTGTTACTTTGGTCTGAATGTTGAACTTTCCGTTTGAACGTATGGAATGGGTTGTTATTTTTTTAAATGGGTTGTATTTGTCCTCCACGGTTTAGAGGCTGACTTGTTGGCTTAGCAAGTTGATGCGTACACAATCAGGAGATGATTGTACGTGGAGAGGATGACAGCAGGGACCCGCCAAGGTCATGGCAGTACGCAAGCAAGTGCCTCCTTATTTCAAGCCAATAAAAATGGCTCCTCCTAGTGGATTTCTGACATCTGGGTCCCATGCCATTGTCAACGTAGTCATAAACGAGAGAATTGCACAACGAGCGGCTGACACCAGGGACCCAGCAGCTCGCCTAGTTATTTTTGTTTTGGGTTAATTTGATAAATGCCACTCCAAATCTTGTGTATCCGAGAAATGCCACTACAATTTCCAAACTTTGAAAAATGCCATTTCATGCCATTTCTAGTGGCATTTTTCGAAGTCTGGGGTGGCGTTTTTCAAAGTTTGCAAACTGAAGTGGCGTTTTTCAAAGTTTGCAAACTGAAGTGGCGTTTTTCAAAGTTTGCAAAAATTGCAGTGGCATTTTTCAAAGTTTGGAAATTGCAGTGACATTTTTATGAATCGCCATAATTGGAGTGACATTTATCTAATTTGTTTTTGAGACGGAAGCAGGGTGTCAACTGGGCTGTGCGGGACACTCTGGCCTGTCTAGACAGCCTTTTCTTTTATGTTCACCACAGACCAGCCCAGTAGTTTTTTTTCTTTCTGAAAATGGCTAGCCCAGTTTTTTTGTGATTTCTCAAGTAAGTCGCTTTATCAGGCCTGTTGGGCTGCAAATCTTTCAAGACGAGGAGAGCTTCATTCGGCTGGCCGAGAAAATGGCCTATCAGTAATGAGAAATGGGTTGTACATTTTTAAAACACATCAAACCGACAATTATTTTCAAATATCTTTTTTTCATTTCGAGATTTTAAATTGCATTGATTTTTATGCATGGACAATTTATTGGATTTTATATTGATATACATTTATTTTTAAAATCAGTCTGAATGTGACTCGAAATTTCGGGATTAAAAACAGTTCAGACCGCACCGACATATGCAAAATTTCGTATAATTTTTTAACCATGGCCACAATATGGGCTGTAATGCTAACATAAAGAATATGGGCTCCAAAAAACCCGTAAGAATTAGCAAATGGGCTGTAAATTATTTGAAATATTGGTAGATGGGTTGTATGCTGTTTTCCACAGATTTGAGGCTTTTCACACATGGCCTGTATATTGTTGGATGTCCATCCAACGGCCGTCGTGCTTCTTCAGTCTCTGCTCTTCCTGCTCCAGCCGCTCAAACAAGCACCGGCGAGACTTCTTGCTCCCTCCTCCCCGCGGCCGGCTGTGCTGCCGCGCAGGCCTCACCGCCCCACCATACTCCCATCGCTGGCCTAGCTATCCCTCTACTCACCCACACCTGCTGTTATTCTCCGGCGACGGCAGATGAACCAGTAAACCCTCATACAGTCGTACTCCCCTCCGTGTGGGAAACAAAAACAACGGCCGAGTCTTTCCTGCCTCTGTGTCGTTCCCTTCCTAGGCCTCGCCGTCGTCCACCGCCCTGGTGCTCTCGGCGTGGCGTGGTCAGCATGGTCAACGACCGACATGCATCTGAAGTGGACTGTACGTGGAGAGGCTGACAGCTGGGTCCACGGCCGCATGGAAGGAAATGCCTCCTTATTACGCGCAAAATAATGATTTCCTCCACCTGACATCTAGGACCCACCGAAACAACCTCTGTATTTCGTGAAAAAAACATTACCGCCGCTGACAGCTCAGACCCACCAGCTATATCTTCGCACGCAAGGAAGTGCCTCCTTATTACGCACAAAAAAAATGAATACTCCCCCTGCTAGCTGGGACCCAGTATAGTGGGCCTACTAAGTTGACGGGGATGAAGGGCTTTGTCAACTTAGTCAATATGCACGATTCTAGCTCGACTGACCGTACGATGTCCATCCAACGGCCGTAGTGCTTCTTCAACCTCTGGTCTTCTTGCTCCAGCCGCCCAAACCAGCGCCGGTCGTGCCGCCTGCTCCTGCCTCCCGTGGCCGGCTGTGCTGCCGTGGAGGCCTCACTGCCGCCATAATACTCCCACCGCTGGCCAGGCCATCCCTCCACTCCACTCACCCACACCCCCTGTTATTCCGTGGCGACGGCAGCGCAGCCGAACCAGTGAACCCTCGTACTCCTCTCCACGTGGGCATCCACTGCCGCGTCTTCCCCGGCTTCGCATCGTCCCCTTCCTAGGCCTCGCCGTCGTCCACCACCGTGGTTCTATCGGCGCGCCGTGGTCAATGTGGTCAACGGTCGAATTCCATCGGAAGAATACCGTACATGGAGAGGCTGACAGCTGGGTCCACGGCAGCCGCAAGGAAGCGCCTCCTTATTACGTGGAAAATTATTATTCCTCCACCTAACAGCAGGGACCCATCAGACGGGCCACCAGTATTTTGCGAAAAAAATCATTTCCCCCTGACTGCTGGGACCCACCGGACGGGCCACCGTATTTCGTGAAAAAAACGTTCCCCCCGCTATCAGCTTGGACCCACCGGAAGTGCCTCCTTATTACGCACAAAAAAATGAATACTCCCCCGGCTAGCTGGGACCCACCTTGCCAGGAGGCTGACTTGTGGGCCTACTAAGTTGACGGGGACGGAGGGCTTTGTCAACTTAGTCAATATGCACAATTCTAGCTCCAGTGACCGTACGATGTCCATCCAACGGCCGTAGTGCTTCTTCAACCTCTGGTCTTCTTGCTCCAGCCGCCCAAACCAGCGCCGGTTGTGCCTCGTGCTCCTGCCTCCCGTGGCCGGCTGCGATGCGGCGGAGGCCTCACCGCCCCTACTACTCCCACCGCCGGCCAGGCCATCCCTCTACTCACCCACACCCCCTGTTATTTTGCGGCGACGGCAGCCTCACACCGCAGCCAACCAATGAACCCTCGTACTCCTCTACGCGTGGGCATCCACTGCCGCGTCTTCCCTGGCTCCGCGTCGTCCCCTTCCTAGGCCTCGCCGTCGTCCACCGCCCTGGTGCTCTCGGGGCGGCGTGGTCAACGTGGTCAATGAACGACTTCCATCGGACGTGGACTTTACGTGGAGAGGCTGACAGCTGGGTCCACGGCCGCAGCAAGGAAGTGCCTCCTTATTACGTGCAAAATAATTATTCCTCCACCTGACAGCGGGGACCCACCGGACGGGCCACCGTATTTCGCCCTCCTGACTGCTAGGACCCACCAGCTACATCTTCGCAGGCAAGGAAGTGCCTGACAGTCGGGACCCACCTAGTCGAAGCGTACGTAGCGTTGTCATTCTGGTCACGAACGTGTACGTACATATATACTGGTGGATGTAGAGGCGCGCACGTGTCGTAGTAGAGGCGGCCAGGGTGCAAGAAAGAAAATACAGCCACGTATGTGTACATACGGGGGCGGTCTCGAACGCCTACTCGCGCATACGTACGGCGAGGGCTCGTGTACATGGCTGGGTCGGAACGGAGAAACAGCGTCGTTGTCGTGTTCATGGGTCGGAACTGAATGCGTGGTCGTGTTCATCGGGAGGGCTTGGACGGAAGAGGCGATGGAAACGAGGCCTGGCATACCGCACAACGGAGGAAACGGACCTCCTACGGTCGAAACGGGGGTCCTGTTGATCGGGAGGGGTGTGGCGTACCGCAAAACGGAGGAAACGAACCTCCTACGGTCGAAACGGGGGTCCTGTTGATCGGGAGGGGTGTGGCATACCGTAAAACGGAGGAAACAGACCTCCTATGGTCGAAATGGGGGTCCTGTTGATCGGGAGGGGTGTGGCGTACCGCAAAACGGAGGAAACGAACTTGTGTTGGAGCGCTACGGTCGAAACGGGGTCCTGTTCATCGGGAGGGGTGTGGCGTACCGCAAAACGGGACTCCACGGGATACTGTTCATCTCCACCGTCGACCCCCTCCAGCCTCCACGAGCTACTGTTCATCCAGCGTCGACCTCTTCCAGCCTCCACGGGCTCCTGTTCATCCAGCCTCCACCGCACGCTACTCCACCGGCTACTGTTCAACCACCCCTCCACCGTCTACTGTTCATCCAGCCCTCCACACCATGGGGTCCTGTTCAACCACCCCTCCACGGGCACCCCTCCACCGTCTACTGTTCATCCAGCCCTCCACACCATGGGGTCCTGTTCATCCACCCCTCCACGGGCACCCCTCCACCGTCTACTGTTCATCCAGCCCTCCACCACACCACGGGGTCCTGTTCATGAGGCAACGCCACCGCTCACTGTTCATCCAACACCCCCCGCAACACGCACTGTTCATCCCATCGATCGGCTTCAGTTAGCAGCAGTAGCCAAGGAATCGCTCGATCGGGTTCAGCTAACAGCCATCGATCGCTCGGGTTCAGTAACGCGTAGCCTGCAGTGGAATCGCTCGGGTTCAATTAGAGCCCAACGCCTCGCTTGGGTTCAGTTAGAGCCAACGCCTCGCACACACGCGCGTACATGTACGAGAGAAACGCGCATCGCTCGGCCCCCGACCTCCCACCGTAACCGGGAACTCCCCAAAATTTTCCTCCCCCTCGCTTCTACCACGGTTTTTTCCGTCATGGACAGCCCAAAGAATGTCATACAGCTGCGTCTCCGGCCCGCCCAGGACGAAAAGCCCATTTTCTGTCATGATTTTTTGTCATAGAAGTAGGAGCCCACCACATCTATGATGATACCGGGTTTTGTCACAATTATCGTCATAGAAGTGTCATATGTATGACAGAAAAAAAATTGTTCGGCCCAAAATGTCACGGATGTGTCTTTTTTTGTAGTGGTGGGGGAGAGTACTACCGTTGACACACTCCATATGGCCAAGTCCCTGGACCTTTTGCGAAGTTCTTGCAGGAGACTGGTATAGTAGCCCAGTATTCAATGCCGGGCGAGCCTCGGCAAAATGGAATAGCTGAAAGGCGCAACCGTACACTTATGGATATGGTGCACAGAATGATGAGTTATTCCAACTTGCCATTGGGATTATGGATGGAGGCGCTTAAAACCTACTTTAACATTCTCAACAGAGTACCAAGCAAGTCTGAAAGTGCTAGTGATCGACTAGAGGGGGGGGGTGAATAGGCGATTTTTATGGAAGTCTTCAAAACATGGAAGTTTCGAAGACAAACGATAGAAATAAACCTATTACCATGCAGCGGAAGGTAGACTACACTAATTAAGCCATAGTCAAGTATTCAATGAAATGAAGGCACAAAGACTAATAGCAGCTAGGCAGTATAGATCAGGATGGAAGATAGTATGAAGCCAATCAGAACAAGCAGTCACTCAGTGAAGACAAAAGATAATGCAAGCAGACAATGACTTCACAAGGACTAACAGTGAATAAAGAGATGGAAAGGATAGAACCAGTGGCTCGTTGAAGACAATGATTTGTTGGACCAGTTCCAGTTGCTGTGACAACCGTACGTCTGGTTAGGGAGGCTGAGATTCAACTCAGAAGACCGTGTCTTCACCTTATTCCCCTTGAGCTAAGGACACCCAGTCCTCGCCCAATTACTCTGATAAGTCTTCAAGGTAGACTTCCAAACCTTCACAGACTTCGTTCACCGGCGATCCACAATGACTCTTGGATGCTCAGAACGCGACGCCTAACTGGCTGGAGGATTCACAGTCCTCAAGTGTAATAAGTCTTCAGATCACACAGACAAGAAGACTTAAGTGATGCCTAAAACTCTTTGGCTCTGGGTGTTTAGGGCTTTGTCCTCACAAGGATTTCTCTCTCAAAGGCTTCGAGGTGGGTTGCTCTCAAACGACAAAAGCCGTGCACTAACTCTGAGCAGCCAACCAAATTATGGTGTAGGGGTGGGCTATTTATAGCCACTAGGCAACCCGACCTGATTTGTCCACAATGACCCTGGGTCACTAAGGAACTGACACGTGTTCCAACGGTCAGATTTCAAACACACACGGCAACTTTACTTGAGCTACAAGCAAAGCTGACTTATCCAGCTCTGGATAAGATTTTCTCTCATTGTCTTCGCTTGAAGACATAGGATTTTGGTTAAGCATCACTTCAGTCATTCTGACTGGTTCACTTGGACCCCACTTAACAGTACGGTGGTTCCTATGACTCAACAAAGAAGAAAAAGAACGATGAAACAGCTAAGTCTTCGCGCTCCATAGTCTTCACGCGATGTCTTCTCTTGTCATAGTCTTCAATGTGAATGTCTTCACATACCACCTTTGACTTCAATGTCTTCATACATTTTTAGGGGTCATCTCCGATAGGAAAACCGAATCAATGACAGACTTCTACCTGTGTTATCCTGCAATTCTCACAAACACATTAGTCCCTCAACCAGGTTTGTCGTCAATACTCCAAAACCAACTAGGGGTGGCACTAGATGCACTTACAATCTCCCCCTTTTTGGTGATTGATGACAAACTGGTTGAAGTTTTCAACGGGGATAAAAGTATGTGAAATTGTAAAGGATTTAAGTATTGTCTTCATAAGTAGCAGGAAGGCTCCCCCTGAAGATGTGCATGTAAGTATTTTGCTTTTGAATGCAAATGCACATGGCAGGTTGTACTTGCGGAGCTCCTCTTTTACTTATGAAGACAATTCATCATGCATGAAATGATATAGTGAAGATAATGACATGCATAATGAAAAATGGACGTCTGCAAAATGACTTCGTGCAGAACTTTTCGTCGCACATGCGGAATTTATCATCGCATCACATAGTGTCGAAAAAGGTAGCAGATGACCATCAAATTGAAGTGTTACAACTCAAAACGAACCAAATGTTTCAAAAGCTAGAGTTGTAAGCACTTGGCAAAGGTAGCAAAAAGTAAAGCAACCACCCATATGGACCCGCTTGAAGACTATCAACTCATATGCTTCTCCCCCTTTTGTCAGTAATGACCAAAAAGGTTTGAAGACATAGAGCTTCTACTCGTTCCCATGAGGTGCAGGCGAAGCACCAGGGTCGTCATTGAGGTCCGGTGGTGCAGAAGAACTTGGTGCAGTGTCGAGACGCGCTGAAGGTGGAGGTGGTGAAGTGGCATCATCTTGATCATCGATAACTCTGGCATTCACCGTGGCAGCTAAGGAAGAATAGTCAGAGTCTTCAAGGGAGGGAGTCCGACACAAGTGAGCATTCCTTGGAGGAGTTGATACGTCTCCAACGTATCTATATTTTTTGATTGCTCCATGCTACATTATCTACTATTTTGGACTATATTGGGCTTTATTTTCCACTTTTATATTATTTTTGGGACTAACCTATTAACCGGAGGCCCAGCCCAGAATTGTTGTTTTTGCCTATTTCAGTGTTTCGGAGAAACAGAATATCAAACGGAGTCCAAACGGAATAAAATCTTCGGGAACGTGATTTTCTCACCGAACGTGATCCAGGAGACTTGGACCCTACTCCAGGGAGTCAAAGAGGAGGTCACGAGGGTGGGGGGCGCACCCCCCCTAGGGCGCGCCCCCTGCCTCGTGGGCCCCTCGGTGCTCCACCGACATACTTCTTCCTCCTATATATACACACGTACCCCCAAACGATCAGAACAGGAGCCAAAAACCTAATCCCACCGCCGTAACTTTCTGTATCCACGAGATCCCATCTTGGGGCCTGTTCCGGAGCTCCGCCGGAAGAGGGCCTTCATCACGGAGGGCTTCTACATCATCATAGCCTCTCCGATGAAGTGTGAGTAGTTTACCTCGGACCTTCGGGTCCATAGTTAGTAGCTAGATGGCTTCTTCTCTCTCTTTGAATCTCAATACAAAGTTCTCCCCCTCTCTTGTGGAGATCTATTCGATGTAATCTTCTTTTTGCGGTGTGTTTGTTGAAACCGATGAATTGTGGGTTTATGATCAAGTCTATCTATGAATAATATTTGAATCTTCTTTGAATTATTTTATGTATGATTGGTTATCTTTGCAAGTCTCTTCGAATTATCCGTTTGGTTTGGCCAACTAGATTGGTAGTTCTTGCCATGGGAGAAGTGCTTAGCTTTGGGTTCGATCTTGCGGTGTCCTTACCCAGTGACAGAAGGGGCAGCAAGGCACGTATTGTATCGTTGCCATCGAGGATAACAAGATGGGGTTTATTTCATATTGCATGAATTTATCTCTCTACATCATGTCATCTTGCTTAAGGCGTTACTCTGTTTTTAACTTAATACTCTAGATGCATGCTGGATAGCGGTCGATGAGTGGAGTAATAGTAGTAGATGCAGAATCATTTCGATCTACTTGTCACGGACGTGATGCCTATATACATGATCATGCCTAGATATTCTCATAACTATGCTCAATTCTGTCAATTGCTCAAAAGTAATTTGTTCACCCACCGTAGAATACTTATGCTCTTGAGAGAAGCCATTAGTGAAACCTATGGCCCCCGGGTTTATTCTCATCATATCAATCTCCGTCACTTTAATCTTGCTTTTCTTTTTACTTTGCTTTTACTTTTTACTTTGCATCTTTATACCAAAAATACCAAAAATATTATATCTATCAGATCTCACTCTCGTAAGTGACCGTGAAGGGATTGACAACCCCTAATCGCGTTGGTTGCGAGTAGCTATTGCTTTGTGCAGGTACAAGGGACTTGAGCGTGGCCTCCTATTGGATTGATACCTTGGTTCTCAAAAACTGAGGGAAATACTTACGCTACTCTGTTGCATCATCCCTTCCTCTTCGAGGAAAACCAACGCAAGCTCAAGACGTAGCAGGAGTGGAGTCAAACTTGAATCTTTCTATGAAGCCATCGTCTTGAAGATCTTCTTCAGCAGTGAGCAAAGTCAAACTCTTCCAGGACCTTCGACAGGTTTCATGTGTAACAAAGGCATTCTTGGTGGCAAGATTGTGAATGCGATTGACGTCCACCAAGAGGCTTTGCATCCGACGCTTAAGCTAGTCATGATGCTTATCCTGTTTTTGATGTAGCGCGACGAGAAGCTGTCGGTCATTGAGAACACGAGATCGCTTCCGAGGCCTTTGGGTAATGGTGCTTCCAGTGGCGTCAGTTTGGGCGCGAGGGGCACGTGTGTTACCAGCCAAGGGATAAACACGAGAGACTGCTTGAACTCCTTCAATGGGCTGGGTGAAGCTTTGACAATCAACATTGTGAAGATAGATTGGATCCTTAGCAGGCTCTGGGTAAATAGCTTCAACAGACAGATCGACCTCTGGCAAGAATACAAGATGATTGCGCGCAGACGGCTGATAGTTGAAGACAAAGTGAAGCTTGATAAGGCGCATTACCCACGGAGCGTAGAACTTCAGACCAAAAATGTCGGAGCCAGATGCAGCCAACTGCCTGATGAAGAAGTCTTGAGCATTGAAGTTGATGCCATTGAAGATATAGAAAACCAAAGTCTTCATTGCTCCTTCAAGCTTTGCTGCAGATGAATGTCCTTTGACAGGTCATAGAGTTTTCCTGATGATATGGTAAATGGTACGGGGCAGATACTCTAGGTCTTCAACAAAGAATTCCATTGGGTATTCAGCGGCGCGAGGCAGAGGCTTCATCATGCTTAGCATTTGGCTCATGTTGGGTTCTGGCTTCTGAAAAATGCTCTCCAAAGCATTCTGGTGTTGTTGACAACCTGGTTCATAGTATTCACCAGGAGTGGGCAGGGCTGTGAGCTCAATGATGTCTTGAGATTTAGCTTCATGATGAACATCTCCTGTCATCCACTCAAGGATCCAAGTCTTCGGATCCCAGTTGTATCCACGAATGTGGAGGGTAGCATAGAATTGAAGCAGAAGTTCTTCATTCCAGTGTTCCTTGTCAGTCACAAAATTAAGCAGACCCGCATCACGGATGCAGTCAAGGACTTCTTCAAGGCATGACAGTCCAGCAATGGCTTCACATTCAAGATGCATGTGAGGGAAGATGCGTCCCTGATTGTACAAGATGCATGAATAATAGCTTTGCTGCTGATAACTCCAGAATCGGTCCGAAGAGGTTCTTGGCCTTGTGTAGGGGTTCTTGGCACTGTTGAAGAATGTGTTGTGTGCCTTGAATCCATTCAGATTAAATGATCCTGGTGAAGTTGCAGTACCTGGAAACCGTGGTAGCCTTGGCTTTGGCTTCTGGACCTGAGGCCTGTGCTCCACATGATAGGCAAACTAAGGTCCGGGAGCAGGCGGAGGAACTAGGATTGGCCAGCGGACGGTAACAAGCTGTCCACGATCATATGCTTGCTTGATGGTGTGTGTCCTTGGAGGAGGTACAGGAGCAGAGGCATTGGCATTGACTTCAGGCAGCGGATTTGCTTCGGGTGCTGCATTGGCTTCAGGTGCATTCACTTCTGGCACCACATTAGCTTTTCGCGCCACATTACTTCAGCCATGACAACGTCATTGGCTTCAGTGTTGATGTTGGTGGCCGCCTCTGTATTGGTAACCTCCACTTCAGGAGCTGGAGGGTCGGACACGTTCTCCTCGAGAACAACTTTAGGGTTGGACAGGGGTGTACCAACACGTTCTTATTCTCTTGGTTCTTCTTCATGGTCATCGGCTGATGCAGCCAGAATATCTTCAGCCGTTTTGGTTTCAGATTCAGGGATGTTCGCAGTAGGGGAGGCTTCAGGAAAAACTTGGCGTGAAATAGATTGGCGCTCTTCTCCTTCTGGAACACTTGACAGAGAGACCTGTGGCCTTGGTCCTTTGTGAAGCCTGCGGAACATTGGCGGCGCTTGTGGAGATGGAGTTGGTTGGGCCACAAAGTCTTCATCTTCAATCACCAGAGTGGTGACTTGAGTTGGGGAAGTAACAGGTGTTTCTGCTTGACGGGGGGAGTCTTGTGGGTGATCCGCCATGAGTCATCCTGAGCAATTGGCGTCAATGGACGACCAATGCTGATGAGTTCGCTGTTCGTGAGAACAAGCGATGATACCAAATTGTGCTTGATCTGAGGAAGGACTTCATCATCTTCAACATTGTCGTGAGGACCAATATCTTCAGCTGTGGTGGGGTCAACAGCTGGATTCTCTTCAGCTTCAGGAGCCTCTATGGAACAGGCTCATGAACTACCAAACGACGTTCTCATTTGCAGAGGAAGGACGAGCAACAGAAATTGGCTCGACAACAAGGGGCTCTGTGGAAGCAACCCGGTCTCTCTTCTTTGTTTTTCTTTTCTTGGTTGGGGGAGCATCATCAGTGGTGGCTTTGGTCTTGCGCTTTCTGACTTCGGCTTCAGCTGCTCTAGTTTTCTTAAATTCTGAAGCCACTATGGGGACCTTAGGCTTTGAGCCTATCATACTGGCTGGAAAGACAATGTGAGGTTCTTCCTGCCTTGATGCTTCTGGTTCGGCCACAACAAGCTTTTTCTTCTTCTTGGCAGCCATTCTGGGGTCGATGCCTGGTCGCCCCAAAGCCTTTCGCTTTTCAGCTTCATTGTAGCCTTGAACACATTTGGCAGCAAGATTCTTCATGCGGTCACGAGAACCTTTTGCTTCTTCTCGTTTCTTGTGGAATGCCTCCTTGACCTCATGCATCATGACCTTAAAGTTCTGAATGTCTTCAACATTGAGCTTGGCCATGTGCTTCTTGAACTGAGCCTTTTCATAATCGATCTTATGCTTCAGCTCAACAATTTTCTGAGCAAGAGCCAGCTCAGGAGCAATGGCTCTGTGGAAGGAGACGGTGAGACCAATTGGAAGTTGAAGATCATCAAAACTGACATCTGGGCTGTCAAACCACTCATCAATAAACTTGTACAGGATCTCCACATCAAAGAGAGGAAGATCATTGAAGATTTCCGCCTCTTGCTTGCTCTTTATCAATTGCTCTAGAGCGTCATCGCCAAGATCGTAGTCGCTGGACAGATCAATGGCGTCATTCTCGTTTCTCAAAATAGCAGCAGGGGTCAGTGCTTGACCAGTGGGTTGCATGGGCTTTTTCAACTGGGCAGACTTGGAGATGCGTGAGAGATCTTCAGACTGCACACTGGCTTCAGGAGGTGCAGTGGCCAGGGGCTTCGCCCGTGAGACCTTTGGTGCAGGGGAAGGCTTCGAAGCTTTAGATTTCTTCAGCTTCTTTGGCTTCGGTGGTGCAGGCGCTTCGTTAGAATCAGCGTCCTCTGCAGGTTCATCCACGGCTGTCCCTTGAACCATAATATGAGTGATGAGACCTTCTAGGTTGTAGAAGGGCCCAACAAGATTGGGTTCAGCTTCGCGTGTGCCATCGACACGAGGAGCAGAGGGGCCTGGATTGAAGTCTAATCCTCGCGACTTCTTGTTTTCTTTGGCCGAGTTCTTGGCAAACTGGAAGTTGCGCTTGAACAGATTGTCGTCACGACACCATAGCAATGAAGATGGGTCGGCATCTGCAGGCTGTGGTCCACAGACCATGCAAGGATAGAAGCCTTGTTCAATGGCTTCAGCTCTGGACCTGGGTGGAAGGTTTTTGTACAAGATCTCCCTAGGGTCGCTTGATGGCATTCTTCTCAGCATATTCCTGGGTCACGAACCTATACTTGTACCATTGTTCTGCCCAATATCTTCGAATCCATTGGATTCAGGTTTTTCGCTAATTGTAGTCCTCCTCTGGATCTGTCTTGTACAGCTCATAGAGGTCAAGAGGCAAATCTCTTGAGGTGTCCCTTCCTTGCAGACTTTTCTGTTGTCATGAAGTTTAGACTGAAAGGCTTCAACACTGTCGAAGTCTTCCGTCTACTGGTCAGACATGAACTGGCTTCAAGAGAATTTATGTGATGCTGTAAGAACTCTGCAAATGAATGCAGACTATGAGAACCAAGGGATTTTCCCACGGACATGTACCTGTGACGGCATTAGAGATGCGAGGGAAAGGGAAGAGGTCATATGCATTCTTAGAATATTTTGAAGATAAATCAGTTTAGAATACATTGACCTCATAGTGCGAAGACATTCACTCATATGTAGAGAGTTGGTTCCAGATTTGTACGAATCCACGAATAAGTACAAGTGAGGAATCTAACTACTTTGTGAAGCATAAGTGAACATACTAGGCATGCTATGAGATGCAGAACAGGATAGATCCAATTTTGTAGCAACAGAAACCACTTGTGGTTGGAAAGGATGAATCTATCAGATCAAAAAGACTGTAAAAAGAGGTTTTATTTACCACACGAGGAACTGCTAGACGGAGTGGGAGAGGAGGCCGAGTAGTTCGATCTTCCGTGCCCTAACTTGGCGACGGAGGACACCTATGGCGACGGCGGAGAAGAAGATGTCCGCGACCGGCGTGATGACGGCGTCGGTGAGGTCGCAGCAGCTAAGCGCTTCGTCGCCGGTGTTGTCGAGGGCTAGCGGTGGCGCTAGGGTTTGTGCGAGAGTGGAAGAAGAGATAATGACTGGCGTGAGGCGTGTATTTACAGGGACAGGGACAGCACAATGTTATTACATAGGTGCCCCTGGCGGTTCACATCTGAAGGACACGTGGCGATCATGCAACACATTGGAGGTTGTTCCATGTTCCCACGCACGCCTGGATTGTCGGGTGGTCGTTCCCGCTTCTCCGGGTTTCAGGCAAAAAGGATTAAGCATTTAAAACAGATTTAATGTTTGTCTCTGTATCTTCTGCTGACAAGGATGCAGCGAAGACATTCAACAGTTTCAATAGAATGCATATGATTTGGACAGATAGACTTAAGACGGGAGCATAGAAAGGTCAGGGTCCGATCACATTCACTTAGTTCAAAAGATTCAACTAGAAGACATAGCTATAAGTGAATGCTGTAGAGGATAGCAACCAAATCAGTATATTGAAGATAAACATGAAGCCATGTTAACAATGAAGACAAACCAAATGCGAAGACTTTGCAAATGCAACGCCAAAAGAAAGTATTCCAAACAAAAGTTTGGTGGTGGCGTTACCCACCGTATAGGAAATATTAGACCCAGACACGGCGCACAATTATCGTGGCGCTCCGAAGTCAAATTCCGCGTTAATGTATTCACACTTAGAGTGTAAGTCTTCATTAGTTGAAGATATATGTTACTTTGTGTGTTTGCACATCTAATTCATCAACATGTATAAGTGTTAGGATGTGTGCATGATCACAGGACATTTGAGGATTCCAAGATATTTAGCTCACACTGCAACCTGAAAAACCTTTTCTCATCCAATGGCTTTGTGAAGATATCTGCCAATTGCTCTTCAGTCCTAACGTGAATGATATCAATATCTTCCTTCATGACATGATCTCTGAGAAAGTGATGACGGATCTGAATGTGCTTTGTCTTCGAGTGTTGAACTGGGTTGTTGGCGATCTTGATGGCGCTTTCATTGTCGCGATAGAGTGGCACTTGTTTCAAATGAATGCCATAGTCTTTGAGTGTTTGCTTCATCCATAGAAGCTGAGCGCAGCAAGATCCACCAGCAATGTATTCAGATTCAGCAGTGGAGAGAGATACACAGTTCTGCTTCTTTGAAGACCAACACACAAGTGATCGTCCCAGAAAGTGACATGTGCCTGATGTAGACTTGCGATCCACCTTGTCACTAGCATAATCAGCATCCGAGAATCCAACTAGATCAAACTCTGAGCCCTTTGGATACCATAATCCTAGTGTTGGGGTGTGAGAATATCGAATAATTTGCTTCACAGCTAAGTGATGCGATTCCTTTGGTGCCGCTTGGAATCGGGCACACATGCAAACACTAAGCATGATATCTGGCCTAGATGCACACAAGTAAAGCAAGGAACCAATCATGGAGCAGTATACCTTTTGATCAAACTCTTTACCATTGGCGTCAGAATCTAGATGACTCCTGGTAGGCATTGGCGTCGTGTAACCTTTGCAGTCTTGCATTCCAAACTTCTTCAGGCAATCCTTGAGGTATTTCTCTTGAGATATGAAGATGTTGTTGCATTGCTGTCGTATTTGAAGACCAAGGAAGAACTTCAGCACACCCATCATGGACATCTGATATTGCTCTTGCATCATGTATCCAAACTCATCACTGTATTTCTGATTAGTGCAGCCGAAGATAATGTCATCCACATATATTTGGCACACAAACAGTTCACCATCATATGTCTTCGTGAAGAGCGTGGGATTCAGGGAACCAGGTTTGAAGCCTTTGCTCTTCAGGAAGTCCTTGAGTGTGTCATACCAAGCACGAGGGGCTTGTTTGAGGCCATACAGTGCCTTGTTGAGCTTGTAAACCATGTCAGGATGTTTTGGATCTTCAAAGCCAGGCGGTTGTGCAACATACACTTCTTCTTCAATCTTGCCATTGAGAAAAGCACTCTTCACATCCATTTGATACAAAAGGATGTTATGATGATTTGCATAGGCTAGCAGTATGCGTATGGCTTCAAGCCTAGCCACAGGAGCAAATGTTTCATCGAAGTCAATTCCTTCAACTTGAGTGTATCCTTGAGCAATGAGACGAGCCTTGTTTCTGACAACTTGACCATGCTCATCTTGATTGTTGCGATATATCCATTTAGTGCCTATGATATTGTGTTTACAAGGATCAGGACGCTTGACCAGTTCCCATACATTATTCAGCTCAAACTGTTGAAGCACTTCTTGCATAACTTGAATCCATTCAGGTTCCCTGAAGGCTTCATCAACTTTCTTGGATTCAGATATTGAGATGAATGCAAAATGCCCACAGAAATTTGCTAGTTGTGTTGCCCTTGAACGAGTGGGTGGACCAGGTGCATTGATGCTATCAATTATTTTCTCAATCTGTACTTCATTTGCAACACGAGGATGCATAGGACAAAGATTTTGCTCTTGCTGATCATTGTCATCGTTAGAAGGATTGTCTTCAGGCTGAGTATTGTCTTCAGGTTGATCAGGTGCAGAGATGATGAGTTCCTCTTCGGGCTGTGCTTCAGACGGTATATTTCTCTAGTTCCCATAAGCTTGATGGATTCACTGGATGGAACTTCATCTAGCACATTTGGTAGGTGCTCTCTTTGCGAGCCGTTAGTCTCATCGAACCGCACATCCACAGTTTCAACCACTTTATAGTGAAAGAGATTGAAGACTCTGTAGGAGTGAGAATCCTTTCCGTAACCAAGCATAAAACCTTCATGTGCTTTCGGTGAAAATTTTGAAGTGTGATGTGGATCCTTGATCCAGCACCTGGCACCAAATACTCTGAAGTAACTGACATTTGGCTTCTTACTAGTGAGGAGCTCATAGGATGTTTTGTTCAGAAGCTTGTGAAGATAAACACGGTTGATGACATGGCATGTAGTGTGATACGTCTCCAACATATCTATAATTTTTGATTGCTCCATGCTATATTATCTACTGTTTTGGGCAATATTGGGCTTTATTAGCCACTTTTATATTACTTTCGGGACTAACCTATTAACCGGAGGCCCAGCCCAGATTTGTTGTTTTATGCCTATTTCAGTGTTTTGAAGAAAAGGAATATCAGCCGGAGTTGAAACGGAACGAAAACAACTGGAGAAGTTATTTTTGGAAGGAAACACACCTGATGTACTTGGACCCCACGTCAGAAGATACGAGAGCGGCCCACGAGGGTGGGGGGCGCGCCCACCCCCCTAGGGCGTGCCCCCTGCCTCGTGGGGCCCTCGTGGCTCCCCTGGCGTTCTTCTTCTGCCTATATAACTCCATATACCCTAAAACTTCCAGAACACATAATAGATCATGAGTTCCACCGCCAGAAGCCTCCGTAGCCACCGAAAACCAATCTAGACCCGTTCCGGCACCCTGCCGGAGGGGGCAATCCCTCTCTAGTGGCCATCTTCATCATCCCGATGCTCTCCATGACGAGGAGGGAGTAGTTCTCCCTCGGGGCTGAGGGTATGTACCAGTAGCTATGTGTTTGATCTCTCTCTCTCTCGTGTTCTTGATTTGGCACGATCTTGATGTATCGTGAGCTTTGCTATTATAGTTGGATCTTATGTTTCTCCTCCCCCTCTTCTCTCTTGTAATGAATTGAGTTTCCCCTTTGGAATTATCTTATCGGATTGAGTCTTTAAAGATTTGAGAACACTTGATGTATGTCTTGCCATGGATATCTGTGGTGACAATGGGATATCACGTGATTCACTTGATGTATGTTTTGGTGATCAACTTGCGGGTTCCGCCCATGAACCTATGCATAGGGGTTGGCACACGTTTTCGTTGTGATTCTCCGATAGAACTTTGGGACACTCTTTGAGGTCCTTTGTGTTGGTTGAATAGATGAATCTGAGATTGTGTGATGCATATCGTATAATCATACCCACGGATACTTGAGGTGACATTGGAGTATCTAGGTGACATTAGGGTTTTGGTTAATTTGTGTCTTAAGGTGTTATTCTAGTACGAACTCTAGGGTTGTTTGTGACACCTATAGGAATAGCCCAACGGATTGATTGGAAAGAATAACTTTGAGGTGGTTTCGTACCCTACCATAATCTCTTCGTTCGTTCTCCGCTATTAGTGACTTTGGAGTGACTCTTTGTTGCATATTGAGGGATAGTTATGTGATCCAATTATGTTAGTATTGTTGAGGGAACTTGCACTAGCGAAAGTATGAACCCTAGGCCTTTTTTCAACACATTGCAATACCGTTTACGCTCACTTTTATCATTAGTTACCTTGCTGTTTTTATAATTTCAGATTACAAATACCTTTACCTACCAACCATATTGCACTTGTATCACCATCTCTTCGCCGAACTAGTGCACCTATACAATTTACCACTGTATTGGGTGTGTTGGGGACACAAGAGACTCTTTGTTATTTGGTTGCAGGGTTGCTTGAGAGAGACCATCTTCATCCTACGCCTCCTACAGATTGATAAACCTTAGGTCATCCACTTGAGGGAAATTTGCTACTGTCCTACAAACCTCTGCACTTGGAGGCCCAACAACGTCTACAAGAAGAAGCTTGTGTAGTAGACATCAAGCTCTTTTCTGGCGCCGTTGCCGGGGAGGTTAGCACTTGAAGGTATATCTTTAGATCTTGCAATCGAGTCTTTTAGTTTCTTATTTATCACTAGTTTAGTTTATAAAAGAAAACTATAAAAAATGGAATTGAGTTTGTCTCATACGCTTCACCTTTTTAATATCTTTCGTGAGTATGATGGAAAGGATAATTGTGCTCAAGTGCTAGAAGAAGAAATCTATAAAATGTTTGGCACTAAATATTTGAATGATGAGCATGATTGCAATGTTGTTATTATGAGTTCCTTGAATATCCATGATGCTAATGATATGCAAAGCCACAAGCTTGGGGAAGTTATGTTTGATGAAGATGATACTTTTTGTCCCCCAAGTTTTGATGAGCAAATTTATTATGATAAAAGCATGCCTCCTATCTATGATGATTATTGTGATGACACGTATGCTTTAAAGAATAATGATAACCATGAAACTTGTCATCTTGATCTTAATTTTCAATCACATGATAGTTATTTTTTTGAGTTTTCTCCCACTATTATTCATGAGAAGAATTTTGCTTATGTGGAGAGTAGTAAATTTTGCATGCTTATAGATCATGAAAAGAATGCTTTAGGTGCTGGTTATATTGTTGAATTCATTCATGATGCTACTGAAAATTATTATGAGGGAGGAATATACGCTTGTAGGAATTGCAATAATATCAAGTTTCCTCTCTATGTGCTTAAAATCTTGAAGTTATGCTTGTTTTACCTTCCTATGCAAGTTGATTCTTGTTCCCATAAGTTGTTTGCTCACAAAATCCCTATGCATAGGAAGTGGGTTAGACTTAAATGTTCTAGTCATATTCTTCATGATGCTCTCTCTATATTTCAATTCTTATCTTTTATGTGAGCATCATTGTCATTATCATGCCTAGCTAGGGGCGTTAAACGATAGCGCTTGTTGGGAGGCAACCCAATTTTATTTTAGTTCCTTGCTTTTTGCTTCTGTTTAGTAATAAATAATTCATCTAGACTCTTCTTATATGTGGTTTTATGCTTTTAATTAGTGTTTGTTCCAAGTAGAACCTTTGGGAAGACTTGGAGGAAAGTCTTGTTGATCATGCTGTAAAAAACAGAAACTTTAGCGCTCACAAGAATTGCTGCCATTTTTATTTGGAGAGTGATATTTAGTTAATTCTTTTTGAAGATGATTAATATATAAATTCCTCAGGTCCATAAATTTATTTTATAATTTTATGAGTTCCATAAGTATATGTTTGATTCAGATTACTACAGACTGTTCTGTTTTTGACAGATTCTATTTTTCATGTGTTGTTTACTTATTTTGATGAATCTATGGCTAGTAAAATAGTTTATAAACCATAGAGAATTTGGAATACAGTAGGTTTAACAGAAATATAAATAAATAATGAGTTCATTACAGTACCTTGAAGTGGTGATTTATTTTCTTATACTAACGGAGCTTACGAGTTTTCTGTTAAGTTTTGTGTTGTGAAGTTTTCAAGTTTTGGGTAAAGATTCGATGGACTATGGAATAAGGAGTGGCAAGAGCCTAAGGTTGTGGATGCCCAAGGCACCCCAAGGTAATATTTAAGGATAGCCAAGAGCCTAAGCTTGGGGATGCCCTGGAAGGCATCCCCTCTTTAGTCTTCGTTCATCGGTAACTTTACTTGGAGCTATATTTTTATTTACCACATAATATGTGTTTTGCTTGGAGCATCAATTTATTTTGTTAGGATTTGCTTGCTGTTATTTAGAATAAAGTTTTGCATCTTTTATTTCAATAAAAGTGGCATTGATAGCCTTTACTATGCCTATTTTAGAAGTCCACTTGTTGCTGTTTGAAAACAGAAAGTTTACTGCTGTTGCAATAATTCCCTAGAAAAGTCAGAATGTGATAAAATGTTGAAACCTTTTGCATATTAAGCTCTGATAAATTTACTACAGTGGGAATCTTCTTTAATAATTTTTGGAGCTAAGGAATTATGGATGCTGCAGCATTCTTTACAGACTATCCTGTTTAGGCAGATTGCTGTTATGTTTGCATATGTTTGCTTTTTTAATGATTCTATTTGAGGATAGGACTATTAAATATGCAGAGGCATTTAGTATGAAATGTTGAATAATAATTTTAGTGATTTTCTACAGTAGAGTATGATAAGGTTTTTGCAATGGTTTATACTAACTTATCTCACGAGTCCTTGTTGAGTTTTGTGTGGATGAAGCTTTTGAGATTTAGGGAGACCATGATATGAGAGGAATTAAGGAGACACAAAAGCTCAAGCTTGGGGATGCCCAAGGCACCCCAAGATAATATTCCAAGAATTCTCAAGCGTCTAAGCTTGGGGATGCCCCGGTTGGCATCCCACCTTTCTTCTTTAACAACTATCGGTTAGTATCGGTTGATCCTAAGTTTTTGCTTCTTCACATGATGTTTGCCATTCTTAGAATGTCATTTTATTTTGCTTTGCTTGCTGTTTGAATAGAATACCAAGATCTGAAATTATTAAATGTTAGAGATTCTTCACATAGTTGCATAATTATTCTACTACTCATTGATCTTCACTTATATCCTTCGGAGTAGTTTGTCATGTGCTCTAGTGCTTCACTTATATCTTTTAGAGCATGGTGGTAGTTTTATTTTGAAGAAATAGATGAAATCTCATGCTTCACTTAGATTATTTTGAGATTCTTAAATAGCATGGTAATTTGCTTAAAATCGTAATATGCTAGGTATTCAAGAATAATAAAATTCTCTTATGAGTGTGTTGAATACTATGAGAAGTTTGATACTTGATAATTGTTTTGGGATATGGAGATGGTGATATTAGAGTCATGCTAGTTGAGTAGTTGTGAATTTGAGAAATACTTGTGTTGAAGTTTGTGATTCCCGTAGCATGCACGTATGGTCAACCGCTATGTGATGAAGTCGGAGCATGATTTATTTATTGATTGTCTTCCTTATGAGTGGCGGTCGGGGACGACCGATGGTCTTTTCCTACCAATCTATCCCCCTAGGAGCATGCGCATAGTACTTTGTTTCGATAACTAATAGATTTTTGCAATAAGTATGTGAGTTCTGTATGACTAATGTTGAGTCCATGGATTATACGCACTCTCGCCCTTCCACCATTGCTAGTCTCTCTAGTACCACGCAACTTTTGCCGGTACCATAAACCCACCATATACCTTCCTCAAAACAGCCACCATACCTACCTATTATGGCATTTCCATAGCCATTTCGAGATATATTGCCATGCAACTTTCCACCATCCAGTTTATTATGACACATTCATCATTGTCATATTGCTAGCATGATCATGTAGTTGAAATCGTATTTGTGGCAAAGCCACCGTTCATAATTCTTTCATACATGTCACTCATGCATCATTGCACATCCCGGTACACCACTGGAGGCATTCATATAGAGTCATATCTTGTCTTAAGTATCAAGTTGTAAATCTTGAGTTGTAAGAAAATAAAAGTGTGATGATTATCATTATTAGAGCATTGTCCCAGTGAGGGAAGGATGATGGTGACTATGATTCCCCCACAAGTCGGGATGAGACTCCGGACGAAAAATAAATAAAAGAGGCCAAAGAAGCCCAAATAAAAAAGAGAAAGAAAAGAGGCCATAAAAAAGAGAAAAGGCCCAAATAAAAAAAATAAAAAAATGAGAGAAAAAGAGAGAAGGGACAATGCTACTATCCTTTTACCACACTTGTGCTTCAAAGTAGCACCTTGATCTTCATGATAGAGAGTCTCCTATGTTGTCACTTTCATATACTAGTGGGAATCTTTCATTATAGAACTTGGCTTGTATATTCCAATGATGGGCTTCCTCAAAATGCCCTAGGTCTTCGTGAGCAAGCGAGTTGGATGCACACCCACTAGTTTCTTTTGAGCTTTCATATACTTATAGCTCTAGTGCATCCGTTGCATGGCAATCCCTACTCACTCACATTGATATCTATTGATGGGCATCTCCATAGCCCGTTGATACGCCTAGTTGATGTGAGACTATCTTCTCCCTTTTTGTCCTGTCCACAACCACCATTCTATTCCACCTATACTTCTATGTCCATGGCTCACGCTCATGTATTGCGTGAAGATTGAAAAAGTTTGAGAACATCAAAAGGATGAAACAATTGCTTGGCTTGTCATCGGGGATTGTGCATGATTTAAATATTTTGTGTGGTGAAGATGGAGCATAGCCGGACTATATGATTTTGTAGGGATAGCTTTCTTTGGCCATATTATTTTGAGAAGACATAATTGCTTAGTTAGTATGCTTGAAGTATTATTATTTTTATGTCAATATGAACTTTTGTCTTGAATATTTCGGATCTGAATATTCATATCACAAGTAAGAAGAATTACATTGAAATTATCCCAACTAGCATTCCACATCAAAAATTATCTTTTTTATCATTTACCTACTCGAGGACGAGCAGGAATTAAGCTTGGGGATGCTTGATATGTCTCCAATGTATCTATAATTTTTGATTGCTCCATGCTATATTATCTACTGTTTTGGGCAATATTGGGCTTTATTTTCCACTTTTATATTATTTTTGGGACTGGCCTATTAACCGGAGGCCCAGCCCAGATTTGCTGTTTTATACCTATTTCAGTGTTTCGAAGAAAAGGAATATCAAACGGAGTCGAAACAGAACGAAATCAACTGGAGAAGTTATTTTTGGAAGGAAACCTACCGGATAGACTTGGACCCTACGTTAGAAGATGAAGGAGGAGCTCACGAGCATAGGGGGCGCGCCCCCAGCCTCGTGGCCCCCCTTCGGTTCACCGACGTACTCCTTTCGCCTATATATCTCCATATACCCTAAAAACATCCGAGAGCACAATAGATCGAGAGTTCCACCGCCAGAAGCCTCCGTAGCCACCGAAAGCCAATCTAGACCTGTTCCGACACCCTGCCGGAGGGGGCCATCCCTCTCCGGTGGCCATCCTCATCATCCCGGTGCTCTCCATGATGAGGAGGGAGTAGTTCTCCCTCGGGGCTGAGGGTATGTACCAGTAGCTATGTGTTTGATCTCTCTCTCTCTCTCGTGTTCTTGAGGTGATACGATCTTGATGTATCGCGAACTTTGCTATTATAGTTGGATCCTATGATGTTTCTTCCCCCCTCTACTCTCTTGTAATGAATTGAGTTTCCCCTTTGAAGTTATCTTATCGGATTGAGTCTTTAAAGATTTGAGAACACTTGATGTATGTCTTTCCGTGGATATCTGTGGTGACAATGGGATATCACGTGATTCACTTGATGTATGTTTTGGTGATCAACTTGCGGGTTCCACTCATGAACCTATGCATAGGGGTTGGCACACGTTTTCGTTGTGATTCTCCGGTAGAACTTTGGGGCACTCTTTGAGGTCCTTTGTGTTGGTTGAATAGATGAATCTGAGATTGTGTGACGCATATCGTATAATCATACCCACGGATACTTGAGGTGACATTGGAGTATCTAGGTGACATTAGGGTTTTGGTTGATTTGTGTCTTAAGGTGTTATTCTAGTACGAACTCTAGGGTTTTTTGTGACACTTATAGGAATAGCCCAACGGATTGATTGGAAAGAATAACTTTGAGGTGGTTTCGTACCCTACCATAATCTCTTCGTTCATCCTCCGCTATTAGTGACTTTGGAGTGACTCTTTGTTGCATGTTGAGGGATAGTTATGTGATCCAATTATGTTATTATTGTTGAGGGAACTTACACTAGCGAAAGTATGAACCCTAGGCCTTGTTTCCTATCATTGCAATACCGTTTACGCTCACTTTTATCATTCGTTACCTTGCTGTTTTTATATTTTCAGATTACAAAAACTATTATCTACCATCCATATACCACTTGTATCACCATCTCTTCGCCGAACTAGTGCACCTATACAATTTACCATTGTATTGGGTGTGTTGGCGACACAAGAGACTCTTTGTTATTTGGTTGCAGGGTTGCTTGAGAGAGACCATCTTCATCCTACGCCTCCTACGGATTGATAAACCTTAGGTAATCCACTTGAGGGAAATTTGCTACTGTCCTACAAACCTCTGCACTTGGAGGCCCAACAACGTCTACAAGAAGAAGCTTGTGTAGTAGACATCAAGCTCTTTTCTGGCGCCGTTGCCGGGGAGGTGAGTGCTTGAAGGTATATCTTTAGATCTTGCAATCGAGTCTTTTAGTTTCTTGTTTTATCACTAGTTTAGTCTATAAAATAAAACTATAAAAAAATGGAATTGCGTTTGTCTCACATGCTTCATCTTTTTAATATCTTTCGTGAGTATGATGGAAAGGATAATTTTGCTCAAGTGCTAGAAGAAGAAATCTATAAAATGTTTGGCACTAAATATTTTAATGATGAGCATGATTGCAACGCTGTTAGTATGAATTCCTTGAATATCCATGATGCTAATGATATGCAAAGCCACAAGCTTGGGGAAGCTATGTTTGATGAAGATGATATTTTTTATCCCCCAAGTTTTGATGAGCAAATTTATTATGATAAAAGCATGCCTCCTATCTATGATGATTATTGTGATGACACGTATGCTTTAAAGAATAATGATAACCATGAAACTTGTCATCTTGATCTTAATTTTCAATCACATGATAGTTATTTTTTTGAGTTTTCTCCCACTATTATTCATGAGAAGAATTTTGCTTATTTGGAGAGTAGTAAATTTTGCATGCTTGTAGATCATGAAAAGAATGCTTTAGGTGCTGGTTATATTGTTGAATTCATTTATGATGCTATTGAAAATTATTATGAGGGAGGAATATACGCTTGTAGGAATTGCAATAATATCAAGTTTTCTCTCTATGTGCTTAAAATCTTGAAGTTATGCATGTTTTACCTTCCTATGCAAGTTGATTCTTGTTCCCATAAGTTGTTTGCTCACAAAATCCCTATGCATAGGAAGTGGGTTAGACTTAAATGTGCTAGTCATATTCTTCATGATGCTCTTTCTATATTTCAATTCTTATCTTTTATGTGAGCATCATTGTCATTATCATGCCTAGCTAGGGGCGTTAAACGATAGCGCTTGTTGGGAGGCAACCCAATATTATTTTTGTTCCTTGATTTTTGTTCCTGTTTAGTAATAAATAATTCATATAGCCTCTGTTTAGATGTGGTTTTATGCTTTTAATTAGTGTTTGTGCCAAGTAGAACCTTTGGGAAGACTTGGGGGAAGTCTTGTTGATCATGCTGTAAAAAACAGAAACTTTAGCGCTGACGAGAATTGCTGCCATTTTATTTGGAAAGTGATATTTAGTTAATTATTTTTGAAGATGATTAATAGATAAATTCCTCAGGTCCAGGAATTTATTTAAGAATTTTATGAGTTCCGGAAGTATACGTTTGATCCAGATTACTACAGACTGTTCTGTTTTTGACAGATTCTGTTTTTCGTGTGTTGTTTGCTTATTTTGATGAATCTATGAGTAGTATCGGAGGGTATGAAGTTGGAATACAGTAGGTTCAACACCAATATAAATTAAGAATGAGTTCATTACAGTACCTTGAAGTGGTGATTTATTTTTCTTATACTAACGGAGCTCACGAGTTTTCTGTTAAGTTTTGTGTTGTGAAGTTTTCAAGTTTTGGGTAAGGATTCGATGGACTATGGAATAAGGAGTGGCAAGTGAAGGAAATATTCCCTAAAGGAAATAATAAAGTTATTATTTATTTCCTTATATCATGATAAATGTTTATTATTCATGCTAGAATTGTATTAACCGGAAACATAATACATGTGTGAATACATAGACAAACATAGTGTCACTAGTATGCCTCTCCTTGATTAGCTCGTTGATCAAAGATGGTTATGTTTCCTAACCATACACATGAGTTGTCATTTGATTAATGGGATCACATAATTAGGAGAATGATGTGATTGACTTGACCCATTTCGTTAGCTTAGCACTTGATCGTTTAGTTTGTTGCTATTGCTTTCTTCATGACTTATACATGTTCCTATGACTATGAGATTATGCAACTCCCGTTTACCGGAGGAACACTTTGTATGCTACCAAACGTCACAACGTAACTGGGTGATTATAAAGGTGCTCTACAGGTGTCTCCGAAGGTACTTGTTCGGTTGGCGTATTTCGAGATTAGGATTTGTCACTCCGATTGTCGAAGAGGTATCTCTGGGCCCTCTCGGTAATGCACATCACATAAGCCTTGCAAGCATTGCAACTAATAAGTTAGTTGCGGGATGATGTATTACGGAACGAGTAAAGAGATTTGCCGGTAACGAGATTGAACTAGGTATTGAGATACCGACGATCGAATCTCGGGCAAGTAACATACCGATGACAAAGGGAACAACGTATGTTGTTATGCGGTCTGACCGACAAAGATCTTCGTAGAATATGTGGGAGCCAATATGAGCATCCCGGTTCCGCTATTGGTTATTGACCGGAGACGTGTCTCGGTCATGTCTACATTGTTCTCAAACCCGTAGGGTCCGCACGCTTAAGGTTTCGATGACAGTTATATCATGAGTTTATGAGTTTTGATGTACCGAAGGATTTCGGAGTCCCGGATGAGATCGGGGACATGACGAGGAGTCTCGAAATGGTCGAGACGTAAAGATCGATATATTGGACGACTATATTCGTACATTGGAAAGGTTCTGAGTGATTCGGGTATTTTCCGGAGTACCAGAGAGTTACGGGAATTCGCCGGGGAGTATATGGGCCTTATTGGGCCATACGGGAATAGAGGACAGAGGCCAAAAGGAAGGAGGCACGCGCCCCCCTCTGGTCCGAATTGGACAAGGGGTGCAGCCCCCTTTTCCTTGTTCATCTCCCCCTCTTTCCTTCTCTCCTACTCCAACAAGGGAAGTAGGAGTCCTACTCCCGGTGGGAGTAGGACTCCCCCCTTGGCACGCCCTCCTCCTAGGCCGGCCGCCTCCCCCCTTGCTTCTTTATATACGGGGGCAGGGGGCACCCCATAGACACAACAATTGATCTCTTGATCACTTAGCTGTGTGCGGTGCCCCCCTCCACCATAATCCACCTCGATCATATCATGGCGGTGCTTAGGCGAAGCCCTGCGTCGGTAGAACATCATCATTGTCACCACGCCGTCGTGCTGACGAAACTCTCCCTCAACACTCGGCTGGATCGGAGTTCGAGGGACATCATCGAGTTGAACGTGTGCAGAACTCGGAGGTGCCGTACGTTCGGTACTTGATCAGTCGGATCGTGAAGACGTATGACTACATCAACCGCGTTGTTATAACGCTTCCGCTTTCGGTCTACGAGGGTACATGGACAACACTCTCCCCTCTCGTTGCTATGCATCACCATGATCTTGTGTGTGCGTAGGAATTTTTTTGAAATTACTACGTTTCCCAGCAGTGGCATCCGAGCCTAGGTTTTATGCGTTGATGTTGTGCACGAGTAGAACACAAGTGAGTTGTGGGCGATATAAGTCATACTGCTAACCAGCATGTCATACTTTAGTTCGACGGTATTGTTGGATGAAGCGGCCCGGACCGACATTACGCGTACGCTTATGCGAGACTAGTTCTACCGACGTGCTTTGCACACAGGTGGCTGGCGGGTGTCAGTTTCTCCAACTTTAGTTGAACCAAGTGTGGCTACGCCCGGTCCTTGCGAAGGTTAAAACAGCACCAACTTGACAAACTATCGTTGTGGTTTTGATGCGTATGTAAGAACGGTTCTTGCTAAGCCCGTAGCAGCCACGTAAAACTTGCAACAACAAAGTAGAGGACGTCTAACTTGTTTTTGCAGGGCATGTTGTGATGTGATATGGTCAAGACATGATGCTAAATTTTATTGTATGAGATGATCATGTTTTGTAACCGAGTTATCGGCAACTGGCAGGAGCCATATGGTTGTTGCTTTATTGTATGCAATGCAATTGCGCTGTAATGCTTTACTTTATCACTAAGCGGTAGCGATAGTCGTGGAAGCATAAGATTGGCAAGACGACAACGATTCTACTATGGTGATCAAGGTGTCGCGCCGGTGACGATGGTGATCATGACGGTGCTTCAAAGATGGAGATCACAAGCACAAGATGATGATGGCCATATCATATCACTTATATTGATTGCATGTGATGTTTATCTTTTATGCATCTTATCTTGCTTTGATTGACGGTAGCATTATAAGATGATCCCTCACTAAATTATCAAAGTATAAGTGTTCTCCCTGAGTATGCACCGTTGCGAAAGTTCTTCGTGCTGAGACACCACGTGATGATCGGGTGTGATAGGCTCTACGTTCAAATACAACGGGTGCAAAATAGTTGCACATGCGGAATACCCAGGTTTAACTTGACGAGCCTAGCATATAACAGATAATGGCCTCGGAACACGGAGACCGAAAGGTCGAGCGTGAATCATATAGTAGATATGATCAACATATTGATGTTCACCATTGATACTACTCCATCTCACGTGATGATCAGACATGGTTTAGTTGATTTGGATCACGTGATCACTTAGAGGATTAGAGGGATATCTTTCTAAGTGGGAGTTCTTAAGTAATATGATTAATTGAACTTTAATTTATCATGAACTTAGTCCTGGTAGTATTAGCATATCTATGTTGTAGATCAATAGCTCGCGTTTAGCTCCCCTGTTTTATTTTTGATATGTACCTAGAGAAAACTAAGTTGAAAGGTGTTAGTAGCAATGACACAGATTGGATCCGTGATCTGAGGTTTATCCTCATTGCTGCACAGAATAATTATGTCCTTGATGCACCGCTAGGTGACAAACCTATTGCAGGAGCAGATGCAGATGTTATGAACATTTGGCTAGCTCAATATGATGACTACTTGATAGTTTAGTGCACCATGCTTAACAGCTTAGAATCGGGATTTCAAAGACGTTTTGAACGTCATGGACCATATGAGATGTTCCAGGAGTTGAAATTAATATTTCAAGCAAATACCCGAGTTGAGAGATATGAAGTCTCCAACAAGTTCTATAGCTAAAAGATGGAGGAGAATAGCTCAAGCAGTGAGCATGTGCTCAGATTGTCTGGGTACTACAATCGCTTGAATCAAGTGGGAGTTAATCTTCCAGATAAAATAGTGATTGACAGAATTCTCTAGTCACCATCACAAGTTAGTAGAACTTAGTGATGAACTATAATATGCAAGGGATGACGAAAACAATTCCCAAGCTCTTCGCGATGCAAAAATCAGCGAAGGTAGAAATCAAGAAAAACATCAAGTGTTGACGGTTGACAAGACCACTACTTTCAAGAGAAAGGGCAAAGGGAAGAAAGGGGAACTTCAAGAAGAACGGTAAGAAAGTTGCTGCTCAAGTGAAAAACCCAAGTCTGGACCTAAGCCTGAAACTGAGTGCTTCTACTGCAAAGGGACTGGTCATTGGAAGCGGAACTACCCCAAGTAATTGGCGGATAAGAAGGATGGCAAAGTGAACATAGGTATATTTGATATACATGTTATTGATGTGTACTTTACTAGTGTTTATAGCAACCCCTCGGTATTTGATACTGGTTCAGTTGCTAAGAGTAGTAACTCGAAATGAGAGTTGCAAAATAAACAGAGACTAGTTAAGGGTGAAGTGGCGATGTGTGTTGGAAGTGGTTCCAAGATTGATATGATCATCATTGCACACTCCCTATACTTTCGGGATTAGTGTTGAATCTAAATAAATGTTATTTGGTGTTTGCGTTAAGCATAAATATGATTGGATCATGTTTATTGCAATACGGTTATTCATGTAAGTTAGAGAATAATTGTTGTTCTGTTTACATGAATAAAACCTTCTATGGTCATACACCCAATGAAAATTGTTTGTTGGATCTCGATCTTGGTAATACACATTTTCATAATATTGAAGCCAAAAGATTCAAAGTTAATAATGATAGTGCAACTTATTTGTGGCACTGCCGTTTATGTCATATTGGTGTAAAGCGCATGAAGAAACTCCATGCTGATGGACTTTTGGAATCACTTGATTATGAATCACTTGATGCTTGCGAACCATGCCTCATGGGCAAGATGACTAAGACTCCGTTCTCCGGAACAATGGAGCGAGCAGCAGATTTGTTGCAAATCATACATACTGATGTATGTGGTCCGATGAATATTGAGGCTCACGGTAGGTATCATTATTTACTGATCTTCACAGATGATTTGAGCAGATATGAGTATATCTACTTGATGAAACACAAGTCTGAAACATTTGAAAAGTTCAAAGAATTTCAGAGTGAAGTGGAGAATCATCGTAACAAAAATAAAAGTTTCTACGATATGATCGCAGAAGTAAAATATTTTAGTTACGGGTTTGGTCTTCAATTAAAACAATGTGGAGTAGTTTCACGAAATCATGCCACCTGGAATACCACAGCATAATGGTGTGTCCGAACGTCATAACCATACTATTATTGGATATAGTGCAATCTATGATGTTTCTTACCGATTAATCACTATAGTTTTGGGGTTATGCATTAGAGACAGCTGCATTCACGTTAAAAAGGGCACCATCTAAATCCGTTGAGGCGACACCGTATGAACTATGGTTTGGCGAGAAACCTAAGCTGTCGTTTCTTAAAGTTTGGGACTGCGATGCTTATGTGAAAAAGTTTCAACATGATAAGCTCGAACCCAAATCGGAGAAGTAAATCTTCATAGGATACCCAAAAGAAACTGTTGGGTACACCTTCTATCACAGATCCGAAGGCAAGATATTCGTTGCTTTGAATGGATCCTTTCTAGAGAAGGAGTTTCTCTCGAAAGAAGTGAGTGGGAGGAAAGTAGAACTTGATAAGGTAACTGTACCTGCTCCCTTATTGGAAAGTAGTTCATCACAGAAATCTGTTCCTGTGACTACTACACCAATTAGTGAGGAAGCTAATGATGATGATCATGTAACTTCAGATCAAGTTACTACCGAACCTCGTAGGTAAACCAGAGTGAGATCTGCACCAGAGTGGTATGGCAATCCTGTTCTGGAGGTCATGTTACTTGACCATGACGATCCTACGAACTATGAGGAAGCGATGATGAGCCCAGATTCCACAAAATGGCTTGAGGCCATGAAATCTGAGATGAGATCCATGTATGAGAACAAAGTATGGACTTTGATTGACTTGCCCATTGATCGGCAAGCCATTGATATTAAATGGATCTTCAAGAGGAAGAAGGACGCTGATAGTAGTGTCACTATCTACAAAAGCTAGAATTGTCGCAAAAAGGTTTTCGACAAGTTCAAGGTGTTGACTATGATGAGAGTTTCTCACTCGTATCTATGCTTAAGTCTGTCCGAATCATGTTAGAATTTGCCGCATTTTATGAAATCTGGAAAATGGGTAAACAAAACTGCATTCCTTAATGGATTTATTAAAGAAGAGTTGTATATGATGCATCCAGAAGGTTTTGTCAATCCTAAAGGTACTAACAAAATATGCAAGCTCCACCTATCCATCTATGGACTGGTGCAAGCATCTCGGAGTTGGAATAAACGCTTTGATAGTGTGATCAAAGCATTTAGTTTTGTACAGACTTTTGGAGAAGCCTGTATTTACAAGAAAGTGAGTGGGAGCTCTGTAGCATTTCTAATATTATATGTGGATGACATATTATTGATTGGAAATGATATAGAATTTCTGGATAGCATAAAGGGATACTTGAATAAGAGTTTTTCAATGAAAGACCTCGGTGAAGCTGCTTACATATTGGGCATTAAGATCTATAGAGATAGATCAAGATGCTTAATTGGACTTTCACAAAGCACATACCTTGACAAGGTTTTGAAGAAGTTCAAAATGGATCAAGCAAAGAAAGGGTTCTTGCCTGTGTTACAAGGTGTGAAGTTGAGTAAGACTCAATGTCCGACCACCGCAGAAGATAGAGAGAATATGAAAGATGTTCCCTATGCTTCAGCCATAGGCTCTACCATGTATGCAATGCTATGTACCAGACCTGATGTGTGCCTTGCTATAAGTCTAGCAGGGAGGTACCAAAGTAATCCAGGAGTGGATCACTGGACAGCAGTCAAGAACATCCTGAAATACCTGAAAAGGACTAAGGATATGTTTCTCGTATATGGAGGTGACAAAGAGCTCATCATAAATGGTTACGTTGATGCAAGCTTTGACACTAATCTAGACGATTCTAAATCGCAAACCGGATACGTGTTTTTACTGAACAGTGGAGCTGTCAGTTGGTGCAGTTCTAAACAAAGCGTCGTGGCGGGATCTACATGTGAAGCAGAGTACATAGCTGCTTCGGAAGCAGCAAATGAAGGAGTCTGGATGAAGGAGTTCATATCCGATCTAGGTGTCATACCTAGTGCATCGGGTCCAATGAAAATCTTTTGTGACAATACTGGTGCAATTACCTTGGCAAAGGAATCCAGATTTCACAAGAGAACCAAGCACATCAAGAGACGCTTCAATTCCATTCGGGATTTAGTCCAAGTGGGAGACATAAAAATATGCAAGATACATACGGATCTGAATGTTGCAGACCCGCTGACTAAGCCTCTTCCACAAGCAAAACATGATCAGCACCAAGGCTCCATGGGTGTTAGAATCATTACTATGTAATCTAGATTGTTGACTCTAGTGCAAGTGGGAGACTAAAGGAAATATGCCCTAGAGGCAATAATAAAGTTATTATTTATTTCCTTATATCATGATAAATGTTTATTATTCATGCTAGAATTGTATTAACCGGAAACATAATACATGTGTGAATACATAGACAAACATAGTGTCACTAGTATGCCTCTACTTGACTAGCTCGTTGATCAAAGATGGTTATGTTTCCTAACCATAGACATGCGTTGTCATTTGATTAACGGGATCACATCATTAGGAGAATGATGTGATTGACTTGACCCATTTCGTTAGCTTAGCACTTGATCATTTAGTTTGTTGCTATTGCTTTCTTCATGACTTATACATCTTCCTATGACTATGATATTATGCAACTCCCGTTTATCGGAGGAACACTTTGTGTGCTACCAAACGTCACAACGTAACTGGGTGATTATAAAGGTGCTCTATAGGTGTCTCCGAAGGTACTTGTTGGGTTGGCGTATTTCGAGATTAGGATTTGTCACTCCGATTGTCGGAGAGGTATCTCTGGGCCCTCTCGGTAATGCACATCACACAAGCCTTGCAAGCATTGCAACTAATAAGTTAGTTGCGGGATGATGTATTACGGAACGAGTAAAGAGACTTGCCGGTAACGAGATTGAACTAGGTATTGAGATACCGACGATCGAATCTCGGGCAAGTAACATACCGATGACAAAGGGAACAACGTATGTTGTTATGCAGTCTGACCGATAAAGATCTTCGTAGAATATGTGGGAGCCAATATGAGCATCCAGGTTCTGCTATTGGTTATTGACCGGAGACGTGTGTCGGTCATGTCTACATTGTTCTCGAACCCGTAGGGTCCGCACGCTTAAGGTTTCGATGACAGTTATATCATGAGTTTATGAGTTTTGATGTACCGAAGGAGTTCGGAGTCCCGGATGAGATCGGGGACATGATGAGGAGTCTCAAAATGGTCGAGACATAAAGATCTATATATTGGACGACTATATTCAGACATCGGAAAGGTTCTGAGTGATTCGGGTATTTTTCGGAGTACCGGAGAGTTACGGGAATTCGCCGGGGAGTATATGGGCTTTATTGGGCCATACGGGAATAGAGGAGAGAGGCCAAAAGGAAGGAGGCGCGCGCCCCCCCTCTGGTCCGAATTGGACAAGGGGTGCAGCCCCCTTTTCCTTGTTCATCTCCCCCTCTTTCCTTCTCTCCTACTCCAACAAGGGAAGGAGGAGTCCCACTGCCGGTGGGAGTAGGACTCCCCCCTTGGCGCGCCCTCCTCCTAGGCCGACCGCCTCCCCCCTTGCTCCTTTATATACGGGGGCAGGGGGCACCCCATATACACAACAATTGATCTCTTGATCTCTTAGCCGTGTGCGGTGCCCCCCTCCACCATAATCCACCTCGATCATATCGTAGCGGTGCTTAGGCGAAGCCCTGCACCGGTAGAACATCATCATTGTCACCACGCCGTCGTGCTGACGAAACTCTCCCTCAACACTCAGCTAGATCGGAGTTCAAGGGACGTCATCGAGTTGAACGTGTGCAAAACTCAGAGGTGCCGTACGTTCCATACTTGATCGGTCGGATCGTGAAGACGTACGACTACATCAACCGCGTTGTTATAACGCTTCCGCTTTCGGTCTACGAGGGTACGTGGACAACACTCTCCCCTCTCGTTGCTATGCATCACCATGATCTTGTGTGTGCGTAGGATTTTTTTGAAATTACTACATTTCCCAACAGCAAGATCCTAAGCTTGGGGATGCCCAAGTCACCCAAAGGTAATATTCAAGGATAGCCAAGAGCCTAAGCTTGGAGATGCCCTGGAAGGCATCCCCTCTTTCGTCTTCGTTCATCGATAACTTTACTTGGAGCTATATTTTTATTTACCACATGATATGAGTTTTCTTGGAGCGTCAATTTATTTTGTTAGGATTTGCTTTCTGTTATTTAGAACAATGTTTTGCATCTTTTATTTCAATAAAAGTGGCACTGACAGCCTTTACTATGCCTATGTTACAAGTATACATGTTGCTGTTTGAAAACAGAAAGTTTACCGCTGTTGCAATAATTACCTAGAAAAGTCAGAATGTGATAAAATGTTGAAACCTTTTGCATATTAAGCTCTGATAAATTTACTACAGTGGGAATTTTCTTTCATAATTTTTGGAGTTAGGGAAGTATGGGTGTTGCAGCATTCTTTACAGACTATCCTGTTTAGGCAGATTGTTGTTATGTTTGCATTGTTTGCATATGTTTGCTTCTTTAATGATTCTATTTGAGGATAGGACTATTGAATATGAAGAGGAATTTAGTATGCAATGTTGAATAAATTTTAGTGATTTTCTACAGTAGAGTATGATAAGGTTTTTGCAATGGTTTATACTAACTTATCTCACGAGTCCTTGTTGAGTTTTGTGTGGATGAAGCTTTTGAGATTTAGGGAGACCGTGATATGAGAGGAATTAAGGAGACACAAAAGCTCAAGCTTGGGGATGCCCAAGGCAGCCCAAGATAATATTTCAAGAAGTCTCACGCGTCTAAGCTTGGGGATGCCCCGGTTGGCATCCCACCTTTCTTCTTCAACAAACTATCGGTTAGTATCGATTGATCCTAAGTTTTTGCTTCTTCACATGATGTTTGCTATTCTTAGATGTCATTTTATTTTGCTTTGCTTGCTGTTTGAATAAAATACCAAGGTCTGAAATTCTTAAATGTTAGAGAGTCTTCACATAGTTGCATAATTATTCGACTACTCATTGATCTTCACTTATATCTTTCGGAGTAGTTTGTCGTTTGCTCTAGTGCTTCACTTATATCTTTTAGAGCATGGTGGTAGTTTTATTTTGAAGAAATAGATGAACTCTCATGATTCACTTATATTATTTTGAGAGTCTTCAATAGCATGATAATTTGCTTAAAATCCTAATATGCAAGGTATTCAAGAATAATAAAATTCTCTTATGAGTGTGTTGAATACTATGAGAAGTTTGATACTTGATAATTGTTTTGAGATATGGAGATGGTGATATTAGAGTCATGCTAGTTGAGTAGTTGTGAATTTGAGAAATACTTGTGTTGAAGTTTGTGATTCCCGTAGCATGCACGTATGGTGAACCGTTATGTGATGAAGTCGGAGCATGATTTGTTTATTGATTGTCCTCCTTATGAGTGGCGGTCGGGGACGAGCGATGGTCTTTTCCTCCCAATCTATCCCCCTAGGAGCATGCGCGTAGTACTTTGTTTTGATAACTAATAGATTTTTGCAATAAGTATGTGAGTTCTTTATGACTAATGTTGAGTCCATGGATTATACGCACTCTCACCCTTCCACCTTTGCTAGCCTCTCTAATACCGCGCACCTTTCGCCGGTATCATACACTCACCATATACATTCCTCAAAACAGCCACCATACCTACCTATTATGGCATTTCCATAGCCATTCCGAGATATATTGCCATGCAACTTTCCACCGTTCCGTTTATGACACACTCCATCATTGTCATACTGCTTTGCATGATCATGTAGTTGACATCGTATTTGTGGCAAAGCCACCGTTCATAATTCTTTCATACATGTCACTCATGCATCATTGCACATCCCGGTACACCGCCGGAGGCATTCATATAGAGTCATATCTTGTTCTAAGTATCGAGTTGTAATTCTTCAGTTGTAAGTAAATAAAAGTGTGATGATCATCATTATTAGAGCATTGTCCCAGTGAGGAAAGGATGGTGGAGACCATGATTCCCCCACAAGTCGGGATGAGACTCCGGATGAAAATAAATAAATAAAAGAGGACAAAGAAGCCCAAATAAAAAAAGAGAAAGAAAAGAGGCCATAAAAAGAGAAAAGGCCCAAATAAAAAAAATAAAAAATGAGAGAAAAAGAGAGAAGGGACAATGCTACTATCTTTTTACCACACTTGTGCTTCAAAGTAGCACCATGATCTTCATGATAGAGAGTCTCCTATGTTGTCACTTTCATATACTAGTGGGAATCTTTCATTATAGAACTTGGCTTGTATATTCCAATGATGGGCTTCCTCAAAATGCCCTAGGTCTTCGTGAGCAAGCGAGTTGGATGCACACCCACTAGTTTTTTTTGTTGAGCTTTCATATACTTATAGCTCTAGTGCATCCGTTGCATGGCAATCCCTACTCACTCACATTGATATCTATTGATGGGCATCTCCATAGCTCGTTGATACACCTAGTTGATGTGAGACTATCTTTTCCCTTTTTGTCTTCCCCACAACCACCATTCTATTCCAATTATAGTGCTATGTCCATGGCTCGCGCTCATGTATTGCGTGAAGATTGAAAAAGTTTGAGAACATTAAAAGTATGAAACAATTGCTTGGCTTGTCATCGGGGTTGTGCATGATTTAAATATTTTGTGTGGTGAAGATAGAGAATAGCCAAACTATATGATTTTGTAGGGATAACTTTCTTTGGCCATGTTATTTTGAGAAGATATGATTGCTTAGTTAGTATGCTTGAAGTATTATTATTTTTATGTCAATATTAAACTTTTGTCTTGAATCTTATGGATCTGAATATTCATACCACAATTAAGAAGAATAACATTGAAATTATCCCAACTAGCATTCCACATCAAAAATTATCTTTTTTATCATTTACCTACTCGAGGACGAGCAGGAATTAAGCTTGGGGATGCTTGATACGTCTCCAACGTATCTATAATTTTTGATTGCTCCATGCTATATTATCTACTATTTTGGGCAGTATTGGGCTTTATTTTCCACTTTTATATTATTTTTGGGACTGACCTATTAACCGGAGGCCCAGCCCAGATTTGTTGTTTTATGCCTATTTCAGTGTTTCGAAGAAAAGGAATATCAAACGGAGTCGAAACAGAACGAAATCAACTGGAGAAGTTATTTTTGGAAGGAAACCTACCGGATAGACTTGGACCCTACGTCAGAAGATGAAGGAGGAGCTCACGAGGGTAGGGGGCGCGCCCACCCCCCTGGGGCGCGCCCCTGCCTCGTGGCCCCCCCCTTTGGTCCACCGACGTACTCCTTTCGCCTATATATCTCCATATACCCTAAAAACATCCGAGAGCACAATAGATCGGGAGTTTCGCCGCCAGAAGCCTCCGTAGCCACCGAAAGCCAATCTAGACCCGTTCCAGCACCCCGCCGGAGGGGGCAATCCCTCTCCGGTGGCCATCTTCATCATCCCGGTGCTCTCCATGACGAGGAGGGAGTAGTTCTCCTCAGGGCTGAGGGTATGTACCAGTAGCTATGTGTTTGATCTCTCTCTCTCTCGTGTTCTTGAGGTGATACGATCTTGATGTATCGCGAGCTTTGCTATTATAGTTGGATCCTATGATGTTTCTTCCCCCTCTACTCTCTTGTAATGAATTGAGTTTCCCCTTTGAAGTTATCTTATCGAATTGAGTCTTTAAAGATTTGAGAACACTTGATGTATGTCTTGCCGTGGATATCTGTGGTGACAATGGGATATCACGTGATTCACTTGATGTATGTTTTGGTGATCAACTTGCGGGTTCCACCCATGAACCTATGCATAGGGGTTGGCACACATTTTCGTCGTGATTCTCCGGTAGAACTTTGGGGCACTCTTTGAGGTCCTTTGTGTTGGTTGGATAGATGAATCTGAGACTGTGTGACGCATATCGTATAATCATACCCACGGATACTTGAGGTGACATTGGAGTATCTAGGTGACATTAGGGTTTTGGTTGATTTGTGTCTTAAGGTGTTATTCTAGTACGAACTCTAGGGCTGTTTGTGACACTTATAGGAATAGCCCAACGGATTGATTGGAAAGAATAACTTTGAGGTGGTTTCGTACCCTACCATAATCTATTCGTTCGTTCTCCGCTATTAGTGACTTTGGAGTGACTCTTTGTTGCATGTTGAGGGATAGTTATGTGATACAATTATGTTATTATTGTTGAGGGAACTTACACTAGCGAAAGTATAAACCCTAGGCCTTGTTTTCTGTCATTGCAATACCGTTTACGCTCACTTTTATCATTCGTTACCTTGCTGTTTTTATATTTTCAGATTACAAAAACTATTATCTACCATCCATATATCACCATCTCTTCGCCGAACTAGTGCACCTATACAATTTACCATTGTATTGGGTGTGTTGGGGACACAAGAGACTCTTTGTTATTTGGTTGCAGGGTTGCTTGAGAGAGACCATCTTCATCCTACGCCTCCTACGGATTGATAAACCTTAGGTCATCCACTTGAGGGAAATTTTCTACTGTCCTACAAACCTCTCCACTTGGAGGCCCAACAACGTCTACAAGAAGAAGGTTGTGTAGTAGACATCAGTCTTCAAAACATGAAAGTTTCGAAGACAAACGATAGAAATAAACCTATTACCATGCAGCGGAAGGTAGACTACACTAAGCAAGCCATAGTCAAGTATTCAATGAAATGAAGGCACAAAGACTAATAGCAGCTAGGGAGTATAGATCAGGATGGAAGATAGTATGAAGCCAATCAGAACAAGCAGTCACTCAGTGAAGACAAAAGATAATGCAAACAGACAATGACTTCACAAGGACTAACAGTGAATAAAGAGATGGAAGGGATAGAACCAGTGGCTCGTTGAAGACAATGATTTGTTGGACCAGTTCCAATTGCTGTGACAACCGTACGTCTGGTTAGGAAGGCTGAGATTCAACTCAGAAGACCGCGTCTTCACCTTATTCCCCTTGAGCTAAGGACACCCAGTCATCGCCCAATTACTCTGGTAAGTCTTCAAGTTAGACTTCCAAACCTTCATAGACTTCGTTCACCGGCGATCCACAATGACTCTTGGATGCTAAGAATGCAACGCCTAACCGGCTGGAGGATTCACAGTCCTCAAGTGTAATAAGTCTTCAGATCACACAGACAAGAAGACTTAAGTGATGCCTAACACTCTTTGGCTCTGGGTGTTTAGGGCTTTGTCCTTGCAAGGATTTCTCTCTCAAAGGCTTCGAGGTGGGTTGCTCTCAAACGACAAAAGCCGTGCACTAACTCTGAGCAGCCAACCAATTTATGGTGTAGGGGTGGGCTATTTATAGCCACTAGGCAACCCGACCTGATTTGTCCGAAATGACCCTGGGTCACTAAGGAACTGACACGTGTTCCAACGGTCAGATTTCAAACACACACGACAACTTTACTTGAGCTACAAGCAAAGCTGACTTATCCAGCTCTGGATAAGATTTTCTGTCATTGTCTTCGCTCGAAGACATAGGATTTTGGTTAAGCATCACTTCAGTCATTCTGATTGGTTCACTTGGACCCCACTTAACAGTACGGTGGTTCCTATGACTCAACAAAGAAGAAAAGGAACGACGAAACAGCTAAGTCTTCGCGCTCCATAGTCTTCACGCGATGTCTTCTCTTGTCATAGTCTTCAATGTGAATGTCTTCACATACCACCTTTGACTTCAATGTCTTCATACATTTTTAGGGGTCATCTCCGGTAGGAAAACCGAATCAATGAGGGACTTCTACATGTGTTATCTTGCAGTTCTCACAAACACATTAGTCCCTCAACTAGGTTTGTCGTCAATACTCCAAAACCAACTAGGGGTGGCACTAGATGCACTTACAAAGTCGGTGCCCAAAACACCGTACGAGCTGTGGACAGAAAGAGTGCCCTCCCTACAACACTTCAGGGTGTGGGGTGCCCTGCTGAGGCCAAAATGTTTAATCCAAACATTGCAAAGTTAGATCCCAAAACAATGAGTTGCCACTTCATTGGCTATCCAGACAGATCAAAGGGTTTTCGTCTCTACTGTCCAGAAGATATACAAAGTTTGTAGAAACGAGACATGCAGTCTTCTTAGAGGACGAAATGATGAGGGGGAGCTTGGTAGCTCGGAAAATTGATATTGAGGAGAAGAGGGTGCATGCACCTAATCCGATGATTCAGGAGCCATTTTTCTCACTACCAGTTGCAACTCCACCCATGACAACTATGGGGGTAGACCCGGAACCTGTCCGTCAGGAGCCGACTGAACCCGTTGTTGAGCATAAAAGGGAGGTGCAGCAGCAAATTTTAGAAGAGGTGCCAAAAGTTGAGGCATAGAATGTGCCAGAAACTGAGGCCCTTAGAAGGTCTACAAGACACAAAAAGTCAGCTATCTCTACTGATTATAAAGTTTATAACACAGAAATAGTTCATACAGAAAAAGATCCCACCTCATATGAAGAAGCCATGAGAAGCCCTCATTCATCGAAGTGGATAAAGGCAATGGAAGACGAGATGAAATCGATGAGTTCCAAAGATGTTTGGGACTTAGAGGAAATTCCTAAAGGAGCCAAAACAGTAGGCTGCAAATGGGTCTATAAAATTAAGTATGACTCTAAAGGGAATGTAGAAAAGTATAAAGCACGACTCGTGGTAAAAGGATTTACACAAAGAGAAGGGATAGATTACAATGAGACATTTTCTCCAGTCTCATGTAAGGACTCCTTTAGAATCGTAATGGCATTAGTTGCTCATTTTGATTTAGAGTTACATGAAATGGACGTAAAGACGACATTTCTCAACGGGGATTTAAAAGAAAATGTCTACATGAAACAACCTAAGGGTTTTATCATGGAAGGCAAGGAAAATATGGGATGCCGCCTAAAGAAATCCATTTATGGATTAAATCAAGCCTCTAGACAGTGGTATCTAAAGTTTAATCAAACGATTACAAGTTTTGGATTTAAAGAAAATATTGAGGATAACTGCATTTATGCAAAGTTTAGAAATGAGAAATATATTTTCCTAATCTTGTATGTGGATGATATTCTGCTTGCTAGCAGTGATGTTAGTCTACTACAAGAAACAAAGAAGTTTTTATCATCAAATTTTGACATAACAGATCTTGGTGAAGCATCATATGTTTTGGGCATAGAAATTCACCGAGATAGAAACAATGGAGTCTTAGGACTATCGCAGAAAGCATATTTAGAAAAGGTTCTTAAAAGGTATAATATGCATGCGAGTAAAGCCACACCTGCTCCTATAGTCAAGGGCGATAGTTTTGGGAAATTCCAATGTCCCAAGAACTAGTACGAGATCGATCAAATGAAAGCAGTACCATATGTTCCAGCTGTTGGCAGCTTACAGTATGCACAAGTGTGCACTCGCCCTGACTTAGCTTTTATCACCGAGGTACTCGGTAGATATCAAGAGAATCCAGGCATAGAGCACTGGAAGATGGTAAAGAAAGCATTGCGTTATGCGCAAGGCACGAAGGATTACATGCTAATATACATGAGAAGTGATTCCCTAGAGATAAAAGGGTATTCAGACGCAGATTTTGCGGGGGACAGAGATGATAGAAAATCCATGTCAGGATACGTATTCACCCTCGCTGGGGGAGCTATTTCATGGAAAAGCTCCAAACAGTCGATAGTTGCATCATCCATGATGTATGCAGAATTCATACCATGCTTCGAGGCCACGGGGCAGGCGATATGGATAAAGAAATTTGTACCCGACTTGAAAGTGGTAGATTGTATTCACAAACCACTAAAGATGTACTATGACAACCAGCCCGCAGTATTTCACGTTCACAACAACAAGTCGAGTAATGCTGCCAAAACAATAGAGATATGGTATTATGTTGTGAAAGATAAAATCCAGGATCAAACTATAAGTCCCGAGCATATAAGGACAAAGAATATGCTTGCGGATCCGCTAACGAAAGGCTTACCACCCAATGTGTTCAAGGAACACTTAGCCAGCATGGGTTTAAAGGAAAGCCTTATAATTCCTGAATAGGCCCAAAAGGGACATAATTTTTTTTGAACAAAACGTATGTTGTAGCTGTATGATTCTATCGGTAATTAAGTTGTGACGATGAAACATGCTCTATGTACCAATATGTGATAAAACAAATAAACTAGAAAGTATAAGGTTAAAAGTAAAGTTGAGATCAAGGAGGAGAATGTTAGGTTGATTTCTCTCCCGTTCGAGCCCAACGGGTCGAACGGGCCCTTGCATCGCGTCCTGATCGGGGGCGCCCAACCAAACCATGGTTGGTGGGCCCCTGTCGCCAGCGCAATATAAAGAGGTGGGGTGCCGGGGCACGCATCACGAGATTGACCGTGCACCACAACACCACCAACACACCAATCCGATCTAGGGTTGCACTAGGCCGACGGGAAGCTCCGCTGCCACCACCTCGCCCAAACTCCGCCATCACCGTGCACCACAGCACAACGATGGCCTCTGACTCGAGCTCGTCAGCCAAAGGAGAAGGTAGGCTCACCGGATGATCTAACCTACTCCGATCCAAAGGATCTAACATATTCTAGTTGGTATGTGGTGCAAAATTTAGTTGTGGAAACCTATAAAATCTAACAATATGTATACATCCATATGTATGTGCTTTCTCCTAAAAAAGGCATGTGTTTATTTTTCAGTTTTTTAACTTGAGCAAAAATCCTCCTGCTAGCTATCTAGCTTGAATTTATTTTGTTTTACACAAAAAGTTAGAACCGCAATCAACTCTGACACGCACTGATTACAATAGTACTAAGTTGCATACCACAAAGCTGCGTACTACTCCCTTTGTTCACAAATACTCTCTTCACTCGTAGTTACGTGTCACATAAATGGATGTATCTACATGAATTTTTAGTTCTCGATACATTCATTTCTATTCATTTTTGCGACAAATAATTCAAGTTGAAAAGAGTGTGAGATATTTTGGGCATTTTAATATAGACTACATACATACAAACTGAAATGGGTGAAGAAACACACTGAAACATGTTTATTAGAACATCTTATATTATTTGTGAACGAAGAGAGTAGTACCCATGCTCATTCTAGGAGTAACTTTCAGATGCGTAAATCAATTAGCTAGCTTGAAATTGTTTTTGTTTTACATGGGGTGATAGAATCGCTCTCAACTCCGCCCCGGGCGACCTGCTCAGTTGCCATTCGCTCGGTATTACCGCTGTAACACTTAGAGACACCATCAAATCCAAATGCATCGTTTGTACACAAGCGTTAATTAGTTCCATATGGAGCACACCCATCGAGGGTATCGTGCTTGCCGAAAGAAAAGGAATAAACGAGTAAGCTAGTGACGGAGTTATGAGACAAGAACAAATAAAAGACAGTGATAGTTGTCTACATAAACTTGCTGAATAGTTATGCAAGTCAAATGGGCCTTTGAGATTTATTTTTTTAATTAGTATTAGGTACAACATTTAGTGGGTAAAGACCCAAAAAATCTGACAATATATAGTATACATTTCATATGTGCTTTCTCCTAAAAAAAAGTACTAGCTCCGATCCCTAATAAGTGTCATAGTTTTAAACTATCCCAAGTTCAAAACAACGACATACATTGGATCAGAGGGAGTATATATTTACTTTCTCCATCTCATAATATAAAAACGTTTTTTACAATAGTATAATGTCAAAAGTGCTCTTATATTATGGAACGAAGGGAGTAGTTTTTTTTAACATAAAAAACTATTTTCAGTTTTTCAAAATATTGAATCCCTGGAGCTTGGGAACCAAATATCCTCCTACTGGATGTCTATCTTGAAATCGTTTTGTTTTACACAAAGTTAGAATCGCAATCAACTCTGACACGCATTAATTACAGTAGTACTAAGTTGCATACTGCTAGTACTGATGCTTATTGTTGGAGTAATTTTTAGATGCGTAGATCAATTAGCTAGCTTGAAGTTGTTTCTTTTTTCACAAAAAATGAAATTGTTTTGTTTTACATGAGGTAATATAATTACTCTCCACGGGCGACCTGTTCAGTTGCCATTCGCTCGGTATTACCGCTGCAACACTTAGAGACACCGTCAAAACCAAACGCATCGTGTGTACACAAGCACAAGTGTCCCCAAAACAATCCGTTAATTAGTACCATAATATCAAGTACACCCATCGAGGGTATCGCGTTCGCCGAAAGAAAAGGAATAAGCACAAAACAAGAACAAATAAGACAGCGATGGTTGTCTATATAAACCGCTCGAATCAAACGCCATAAGCACCCCACGAGCAAGTCTAGCGCATGCAAGGCAGCCGAAGCAGGAGCTTACTTGGGCTAAGCAATGGCGCACGCTAGCCTCGCAGCCCTGGGCGTGCTCGTGGTCCTACTACTGCAGGCATCAACCGGCACCGTCGCCCGCCCGTCGTCGGCCGTGTCGGCGTCTAAGGTCTTCGGCATGCCGGCGGTGATGTCACTCAACGGGTTCGAGCGCGGCGAGGACGGCGGCCCGCCGGCGGAGTGCGACGGCAAGTACCACAGCGACGACGACATGCTGGCGGCGCTGTCCACGGAGTGGTACCAAGGCGGGATCCGGTGCTTCAGGACGATCCGCATCACGAGGGCGGACAACGGGCAGAGCGTGCTGGCCACGGTGGTGGACGAGTGCGACACCGCGCACGGCTGCAAGAACAACATCGTGGACACCTCCAGAGCCGTGTGGGCGGCGCTCGGGCTCGACACCAACGTCGGCGAGGTGTCCGTCACATGGTCAGACTCTTGAGTTAACCGCGCCGATCCGTCGGTCGCTGAATAATTGGCTGCGCGTGCACGCACGCTGTGGGCATTCGCAAATCGCAATGCCTGTTTTGTTTCCTGTTTTTACATACACGTACGTGCCTATCCTCTAGGCTGATGCTGCCATATACGTAGCGTAATAAACGATGTTTTCTTCCAAAAGATCGCACGGGAGAACTGCGATCAAATCTCCTACATACGGAGTACTCCTATAATGTATGCATGCAATGATAAATAAGATCAATTGGGTTATGGAAAAGCTGACTGGAGTGAATCGTCTTTAGTAAAATCCCTTGGTTATGTAAAGCTTCACATAGTTGCGATGTGATGTGGTTCAGTCAGTGAGAAGTTTTCAGACTCCCCATGCTGAAAAGCTATCGTGAAAGTTAAGGATATTTATGCAAAATTTATATTCCTACAAACGATTTCTACGAAAAAAGCTAGGTACTGCAAGAATAGCGTCGAGAGAAAAAGTAGTGCATAAGAATTTTGTAAAACTAATGTGCAAGAATAGGGTCGCTCATATAATCATATTTATATGTTGGGAAGGAAAATTAAAGTGGATTCTAGAGATGTGGCTAGGGACTGTGGAAAGATAGATTACATAATATACCCTCAGTTGCTTAACATTTGCAATGTTCCTGACTGCACTGTGGAGGTTGCTGCCTTCTTTCATAGAGGACCTTCCCCTCATCTTATGGATCGGATCAGTGGAACAAGGTTCAAGATTGCATTAGAAACTTAAATATGTATGATAAACTATAAACCTGATGTTATCAGTTGGTCCTTGTTGGTACCTTGGGCTTCGGGGCCACCAGTATTGAGGGAGAGGAGAGATGCTTCTTCAACTCCTGGAGGGCTGCTTCCGCTTCATGTGTCCATTATAGGGGTCCGACTTTTCTCAAGATCTTGAAGAATGGCAAGGCTCTCTCGGCAAGCTGCGAGATGAATCTTCCGAGTGCAGCCAAGCATCTGTTCAACCTCTGGATGTCCCTGACGCGCTTGTGTGCCTGAATCTGATCGATTGCTTCAATCTTGTCTGGGTTAGCTTCGATCCCACGATGAGTTATGTAGAAGCCAAGTCGTTTTCCAGATGGTACGGCAAAAACGCGCTTTTCTGGCTTGAGCTTCAGTTTCAATCTACGGAGGTTGGCAAAATTTTCCTCCAGGTCTCAATGAGAGTGGAGTGTTGCCGGGTTTTGACGACAGTGTCATCCATGTAAGCTTCTACATTGCGATGCAATTGTGATCCAAACTCGATTTGCACAGCCCTTTGAAAGGTGGAACCGACGTTCTTTAGTCCAGAAGGCATCCGTACATAACAGGACGCGTCTGATGGAGTAATGAACACGATCTTCTCTTCGTCTTCTTGTGCTATCAAGATCCTATGGTATCCGTAATAAGCATCGAGGAATAATAATAGGTCGCACCCAGCGGTGGAATCCATGATTTGGTCGATCCTCGATCCTTGGGGCAAGCCTTGTTAAGATCACTGAAGTCAATGCACCGCCTCAAGTTTTCGTTAGCCTTCAGAACGACCACGTGATTGGCTATCCACGTAGGGTGCAACACCTCTCTGATGATTCCTGCTTTCTTCAGCTTCTCAACTTCGTCAACGATGAATTGCTGACGATTTGGGGTTTGATTCCTCACTTTTTGTTTGACATGTCGGGCGCTCGGGGATATAGCTAGCTAGATGGTGCTCGATTACCTCCCTGGGAACTCCGGGATTATCTGACGGTTGCCAAGCAAATACGTCAACATTTTCTCGCGGGAAGGTAACGAGCATGCTTTCCTTTTGTTAGGGAGGGTGATGCCTATGGTGAAAGCACCAGACCCGTTCGCCCATGCCGCGACCTTCTTAGTGAGAGCGCTAGTGGCCAACTTCTGTGTCTTCTTTGTTGAAGAGTAGTTGTCCTTCCCGGAAACACACATGTCTATGCGCTTCCCGAGAGCCCAATCTTCTTCGGGAGCACTATTATTGGTATTATTTCCAGAAGCCTTGTCTTCTCCTCCGGGAACGCTCTGATTGTTGTCCTTTCCGGAAGTTTCGGATACGATGAGTGTTTAGAAACTACATGTGGTTGTGGCAACCAAATCCTTGTACGTCTTTTCCAAACACATCACCGCGTCCTTCCAGTTTCTTTTTTATGAATAAAAACTACTCGTGTTTCATAGTGATGGTGTTATGAAGACAGACAATTCTATGTCCTCATAGAGACGATTATTCGGATCTGATAAGTTCATATTATTATGTCATATTGCTTTTGTTGATTTGAATTTTTGTGTAGTTTTGGTGGTTCGGCGACATTGCACTTCTATGGGATCATCCCGGCTAAGGCACATTCACTGCTCATGGCTTCCCGTCTTTTGGGGTTGGCGAGTTCATGCAGGCGAACGAATAGCTATAGCGCTGCTCCGGTCCAATTGCAGTCTCTTCACTTTAGTCTTGACGGTAGTTTATCTTGCAACGATTGATACCATGGAGAAGATGTCTCCAAGAGATTTTATTATCATTCTTAGTTTTGACTGTTACTTTGTAATTTTTTGGATATTGGATCGAAATCAATGTATCTATTATGGTTTTGAGTAGGAATACAGTTACAAGCGTTTCTAAGAAAATTATCTATGGTATTTGTCAAAAAAAGGCAGGAAAGCTCTACAACTTGCCTTGTCTTTTCTTTTTTGAGGACATCAAACTGCCTTTTTTTCTTTTCTTTTGAGAACACTAAACTACTTTTTCTAGAACATGAAACATGCCTTGGTTTTGCTAAGAAAACTCGTAAAGTACTGCATCGTTTATTGATGTGGTCGCCGAAGATCTAGGGGATCATCGACGAGATCTGTTCTGGTGCCCACTCTGCCTGGCGGCAAAGAGAGTGGTCCCTGTGAGGTGATCCATCCTAAGGTTTTTTGCCACCTCAGGGGATCCCTGGTTTGCCTCATATATGGCGGGCCCATGGGATACATTCACTCATTACCCTTCTCAGACGCTTTTGGGAGAGCAGCAACTCAGAAGTAGATCGCTAGGGTGACTCGGCAGTAGGATCCTCTCCCCCTCTCTCTTTCTGCACGTGTGTGTGTGCGCGCGCGTGCGCACGCACACATGCGTGTGTGTTCTTCTTCTCCTGGGACTGGCCCCCGCCCATTCCTTCTTCCCTCATCATAGCCTTACATGCACGTCGCTAGTAAGGGTTCCTATACTAGTGGATGTTCTACCTTGACTATTGCCAATGATCATGTTGACAGATTTTGAACTCTATGCAGCATCCTTTTTCCAGCCATGGTGGTTCGCACATTGAGGATCCCAGTGACCCGTCTCATGACAACCCAACAAGGATGCTTTGCCTTGTCCTTGTTGTGCCCCTTTCGGGCCTTCTTCTTCTTGAAGTTGGTAGTATTGGGAGACCTTGTTCTTTCTCTTGAATTTGTGGGTATTTTTATGTGCCACATTGATAAAAATGCCCCTCACTCCTTTAGCTCATGTGTCATTTCCCATTGCCTTATCCTCAACGTCCAATGATCAAATTAGACTACAAATAGACATCTCTTATCTTCGGTGTTTCAAAGTAGTGGAAAATTGCTACCTCTTGAGATTGCGTTGATTTTTCCCTTGAAGAGGAAAGGGTGATGCAGCAAAGTAGCGTAAGTATTTCCTCAGTTTTGAGAACCAAGGTATCAATCTAGTAAGAGACAACACGCAAGCCACCGAATACCTGCACAAACAAACACCAACCTTGCACCCAACGCGACAAAGGGGTGGTTAATCCCTTCACGGTTATTTGCAACGTGAGATCTGATAGAGATGGATAAACGGTAAAGTAATATTTTTGGTATTTTTGGTTTATCGAACGGAAAGTAAAAGGTTACGAAAGAAAGTAAACAAAAAACTAGAATTGTAGATCGGAAACTTATATGATGGAAAATAGGGCCATAGGTTTCACTAGAGGCTTCTCTCAAGATAGAAGATATTACGGTGGGTGAACAAGTTACTGCCGAGCAATTGATGGAAAAGTGCAAAGTTATGACGATATCTAAGGCAATGATCATGAATATAGGCATCACGTTCGTGTCAAGTAGACCGAAACGATTCTACATCTACTACTATTACTTCACACATCGCCCGCTATCCAGCATGCATCTAGAGTATTAAGTTCATAAAGAACGGAGTAATGCCTTAAGTAAGATGACATGATGTAGAGGAATTAACTCAAGCAATATGATGAAAAACTCATCTTGTTATCCTCAATGGCAAACAATACAATATGTGCCTTTCTGCCCCTACTGTCACTGGGAAAGGACACCACAAGATTAAACCCAAAGCTAAGCACTTCTCCCATTGCAAGAAAAACCAATCTAGTTGGCCAAACCAAATCGATAGTTCTAAAAGACTTGCAAAGATATCAAATCATGCATAAAAGAATTCAAAGGAGATTCAAATAATATTCATAGATAAGCTGATCATAAATCCACAATTCATCGGATCTCGGCAAACACACCACAAAAGAGTATTACATCGAATCTCCAAGAACATCGAGGAGAACTTTGTATTGAGAATCAAAGAGAGAGAGAGAGAAGAATACATCTAGCTACTAGCTATGGACCCGTAGGTCTGAGGTAAACTACTCATGCTTCATCGGAGAGGCAATGGTGTTGATGTAGAAGCCCTCCGTGATCGAATCCCCCTCCACAGGATGCCGGAAAAGGCCCCAAGATGGGATCTCCCGGGTACAGAAGGTTGCGACCGTGGAAAAGTGGTTTCGTGGCTCCCCTAGAAGTTTTTGGGATATTTGAGAATATATAGGAGGAAGATCCAGGTCAGGGAGTCACCGAGGGGCCCACAAGGTCGGGGGACGCACCCTACCCCCTGGGCGCGCCCTCCATCCTTGTGGCCGCCTCGTGGCTGTTCTGACTTGCACTCCAAGTCTCCTGGGTGTCTTTTGGTCCAAGAAAAAATCATCGTGAAAGTTTTATTCCGTTTGGACTCTGTTTGGTATTCCTTTTCTGCGAAACTCTAAAACAAGTAAAACCAGAAACTGGCACTAGGCTCTAGGTTAATAGGTTAGTCCTAAAAATCATATAAAATAGCATATTAATGGATATAAAACATCCAAAACAGATAATATAATAGCATGGAACAATCAAAAAATTATAGATATGTTGGAGACGTATCAAGCATCCCCAAGCTTAATTCCTGCTCGTCCTCGAGTAGGTAAATGATAAAAACGGAATTTTTGATGTGGAATGCTACCTAACATATTTATCCATGTAATTCTCTTTATTGTGGCATGAATGTTCAAATCCGTAAGATTCAAAACAAAAGTTTAATATTGACATAAAAATAATAATACTTCAAGCATACTAACAAAATACTTATGTCTTGTCAAAACAACATGGCCAAAGAAAGCTTATCCCTACAAAATCATATAGTCTGGCTATGCTCCATCTTTATCACACAAAATATTCAAATCATGCACAACCCCGATGACAAGCCAAGCAATTGTTTCATACTTTTGATGTTCTCAAACCTTTTCAACTTTCACGCAATACATGAGCATGAGCCATGGACATAACACTATAGGTGGAATAGACGGTGGTTGTGGAGAAGACAAAAAAGAAGGAGATAGTCTCACATCAACTAGGCGTATCAATGGGATATGGTGATGCCCATCAATAGATATCAATGTGAGTGAGTAGGGATTGCCATGCAACGGATGCACTAGAGGTATAAGTTTATGAAAGCTCAAAAAGAAAACTAAGTGGGTGTGCATCCAACTTGCTTGCTCATGAAGACCTAGAGCATTTGAGGAAGCCCATCATTGAAATATACAAGCCAAGTTCTATAATAAAAAATTCGCACTAGTATATGAAGATGATAACATAGGAGACTCTCTATCATGAAGATCATGGTGCTACTTTGAAGCACAAGTGTGGCAAAAAGGATAGTAACATTGTCCCTCCTCTCTTTTTCTCTCATTTTTTTCTTTCTTCCTTTTTTGGGCCTTCTATTTTTTTGGCATTTCCCCTTTTTTTCCTCACATGGGACAATGCTCTAATAATGAAAATCATCACACTTCTATTTACTTACAACTCAAGAATTACAACTTGATACTAGAACAAAATATGACTCCATGTGAATGCCTCCGACGGTGTACCGGGATGTGCAATGAATCAAGAGTGACATGTATAAAAAATTATGAATGGTGGCTTTGCCACAAATACGATATCAAGTACATGATCATGCAAAGCAATATGACAATGATGATGTATGTCATAATAAACGAAACAGTGGAAAGTTGCATGGCAATATATCTCGGAATGGCTATGGAAATGCCATAATAGGTAGGTATGGTGGCTGTTTTGAGGAAGGATATGTGGTGGGTTTATGGTACTGGCGAAAGTTGCGTGGTACTAGAGAGGCTAGCAATGACGGAAAGGTGAGAGTGTGTATAATCCATGGACCCAACATTAGTCATAAAGAACTCACATACTTATTACAAAAATCTATTAGTCATCGAAACAAAGTACTACGCACATGCTCCTAGGGGGATAGATTGGTAGGAAAAGACCATCGTTCGTCCCCGACAGCCACTCATAAGGAAGACAATCAAAAAACATCTCATGCTCCAACTTCGTTACATAACGGTTCACCATACGTGCATGCTACGGGACTCACAAACCTTAACACAAATATTTCTCAAATTCACAACTACTTACTAGCATGACTCTAATATCACCATCTTCATATCTCAAAACAATCATAAGGAATCAAACTTCTCATAGTATTCAATGCACTTTATATGAAAGTTTTTATTATATCCCTCTTGGATGCCTATCATATTAGGAATAAAATCATAACCAAAGAAAATTAACATGCTATTCTAAAGACTCTCAAAATAATATAAGTGAAGTATGGGAGTTCATCAATTTCTATAAAAATAAAACAACCGCCGTGCTCTAAAAAGATATAAGTGAAGCACTAGAGCAAAATTGCCTAGCTCAAAAGTTATAAGTGAGGCACATAGAGTATTCTAATAAATCACGATTCATGTGTGTCTCTCCCAAAAGGTGTGTATAGCAAGGATGATTGTGGCAAACTAAAAAGCAAAGACTCAAATCATACAAGACGCTCCAAGCAAAACACATATCATGTGGTGAATAAAAATATAGCCTCAAGTAAAATTACCGATAGATGAAGACGAAAGAGGGGATGCCTTCCCGGGGCATCCCCAAGCTTAGGCTTTTTGACATCCTTGAATATTACCTTGGGGTGACTTGGGCATCCCCAAACTTAGGCTCTTTCTACTCCTTATTCCATAGTCCATAAAATCCTTATCCAAAACTTGAAAACTTCACAACACAAAACTCCAACAGAAAATCTCATAAGCTCCATTAGTATAAGAAAATAAATCACCACTTTGATACTGTTGTGAACTCATTCTTTATTTATATTGGTGTAATATCTACTGTATTCCAACTTTTCCATGGTTCATACCCCCCGATACTAGCCATAGATTCATCAAAATAAGCAAACAACACGCGAAAAACAGAATCTGTCAAAAACAGAACAATCTGTAGCAATCTGGATATTTTGAATACTTCTTTAACTCCAAAAATCCTAAGAAATTAGGAAGTCCTAGGAAATTAGTTTATTAATCCTTTGCAAAAGAATCAGTATTTTATCGCGCTTTTGTTAAAATGAAAACTAATCTTCTGGGTGCAAAAGTTTCTGTTCTTCAGCAGGATCAAATCAACTATCACCGTAAGCTATCCAGAGGTCTTACTTGGCACAAACACTAATTAAAACACAAAACCACATCTAACCAGAGGCTAGATGAATTAATTATTACAAAACAAAACCTAAAAAGCAAAAACAAAAATGGATTGCCTCCCAACAAGCGCTATTGTTTTAATGCCCTTAGCTAGGCATTGATAATTTTAATGATGCTCACACGAAAGACAAGAGTTGAATCACAAAGAGAGTATCATAAAACATGTGACAAACATATCTAATTCTAACATACTTTCTATGCATAGGAATTATATAAGCAAACAAATTATTAAGGCAAACAAAAACTACCATATGCAAGGAAGAAGAAAGAAACAATAGCAATCTCAACATGAAGTGATGTAAAATTTAGTAACATGAAAATTTCTACAATCATATTTTCTTCTCTCATAATAATTACATGTAGGACCATAAGCAAATTCAACAAAATAGCTATCACATAACATATCCTCAACACGATCCACATGCATGCGAAGTTGACACCCTTCCAAAATAGTGGGATTAACATTAACTAAAGTCATGACCTCTCAAACCCACTTTTATCAAAAAAATCATAAGATTGAACATTCTCCAAATATGTGGGATCTAAAGTGACACTCTTCCAAACCCACTTTCAGTATTATTGCAAACATTATTATCAATCTCATATTCATCATGGGGCTCAATTTTTTTCAAGATTATAAGAAGAATCACCCCAATCATGATCATTGTAACAAGTAGTGGACATAGCAAAACTAGCATCCCCAAGCTTAGGGTTTTGCATATCATTCACACAATTGACATTAATATAATTTATAATAATATCATTGCAATCATGTTTTCATTCATGGAGCTATCGTGAATCACTTCATAAATTTCTTCTTTCAATAGTTCATCATATTTTCAGATTCACGAATTTCAAGCAAAACCTCATAAAGATAATCTAGTGCACTCAACTCACTAGCAATTGGTTCATCATAATTGGATCTTTTAAAAAGATTAGCAAGTGGATGAGGATCCATATCAATAGAATTTTAGAAAGATAAGATGCAAGCAAATGGAAGGCACATGGCAACACAGACATAAGATCGAACGAGAAGAAGGGCGAAGAAAAAGCAAATCTTTTCGAAAATCATTTTAGAAGTGGGGGAGAGGAAAACGAGAGGCGAATCGCGAATAATGTAATGCAAGAGATGAGAATTTATGATGGGTGCTTGGTATGTCTTGGCTTGGCGTAGATCTCCCTAGCAACGGCGCCAAAAATCCTTCTTGCTACCTCTTGAGCTTGCGTTGTTTTTTCTTTTGAAGAGGAAAGGGTGATGCGGCAAAGTAGCATAAGTATTTCCCTCGGTTTTGAGAACCAAGGTATCAATCCAGTAGGAGACAACGCGCAAGCCACCGAATACCCGCACAAACAAACACCAATCTTGCACCCAACGCGATAAAGGGGTTGTCAATCCCTTCACAGTTATTTGCAACGTGAGATCTGGTAGAGATGGATAAACGGTAAAGTAATATTTTTTTGGTTTATGGAACGGAAAGTAAAAGACTGCAAAAGAAAGTAATAGGAAACTAGAATTGTAGATCGGAAACTTATATGATGGAAAATAGACCCGGGGGCCATATGTTTCACTAGAGGCTTCTCTTAAGATAGAAGATATTACGGTGGGTGAACAAATTACTGCTGAGCAATTGATAGAAAAGTGCAAAGTTATGACGATATCTAAGGCAATGATCATGAATATAGGCATCATGTCCGTGTCAAGTAGACCGAAATGATTGTGCATCTACTACTATTACTCCACACATCGACGGCTATCCAGCATGCATCTAGAGTATTAAGTTCATAAAGAACGGAGTAACGCCTTAAGCAAGATGACATGATGTAGAGGAATTAACTCAAGCAATATCATGAAAACCCCATCTTGTTATCCTCGATGGCAACAATACAATACATGCCTTGCTGTCCCTATTGTCACTGGGAAAGGACACTGCAAGATTGAACAAAAGGCTAAGCACTTCTCCCATTGCAAGAAAAACCAATCTAGTTGGCCAAACCAAATCGATAGTTCGATGAGACTTGCAAAGATATCAAATCATGCATAAAAGAATTCAGACGAGATTCAAATAATATTCATAGATAAGCTAATCATAAATCCACAATTCATCGGATCTCGGCAAACACACCGCAAAAGAGTATTACATCGAATAGATCTCCAAGAACATCGAGGAGAACTTTGTATTGAGAATCAAAGAGAGAGAAGAATCCATCTAGCTACTAGCTATGGACCCGTAGGTCTGAGGTAAACTACTCACGCTTCATCGGAGAGGCAATGGTGTTGATGTAGAAGCCCTCAGTGATCGAATCCCCCTCCGCAGGATGCCGAAAAAGGCCCCAAGATGGGATCTCACGGATACAGAAGGTTGCGGTGGTGGAGAAGTGGTTTCGTGGCTCCCCTGGAAGTTTTCAGGATATTTGAGAATATATAGGAAGAAGAGCTGGGTCAGGGGGTCACCGAGGGGCCCACAAGGTCGGTGGGCGTGCCCTCCACCCTTGTGGCCGCCTCGTGGCTCTTCTGACTTGCACTCCAAGTCTCCTAGGTGTCTTCTAGTCCAAGAAAAATCACCGCGAAAGTTTTATTTCGTTTGGTATTCCTTTTCTACGTAACTCTAAAATAAGGAAAAAAAACAGAAACTGGCACTGGGCTCTAGGTTAATTGGTTAGTCACAAAAATCATATAAAATAGCATATTAATGCATATAAAACATCCAAAACAGATAATATAATAGCATGGAACAATCAAAAATTATAAATACGTTGGAGACGTATAAAAAATCTACTCCATGGAAGAGAAAGCTTACTAGCAGTGCTCCCAGCAACAAACTTGTCGAGTAATATAGACTTAAGGAGCTCAAGTTCCTTTATCATTGTAACACCCCAATAATTAAGCTACAGTAAACCCTGACAAATGATGCCAAGTCACCTTTTTTTATTAAGCTTAATCGACTCTTATCGAAAACCAGTTCGAATTCAAATTTGGATGCAACTTGAAAATTTAAATGTTTCAAAAGGTAAAATAAAAATGTAGGTTGGGCTACAAATATTCACTAGCAAATTTTCATATAAGAATTAGAATTTTTCGAAATATACAAGTGCCACTAAACATTTTAAAACGGACTCATAAGCTTTTATTGAAATAATCTAATTTAAATAAATCTGTAAACATTCCAAAAATATTTGACACTTGTTGGAATAGCCCAAAATATTGCCTAGAATTTATGTGATAGTTTGCACAATGAACTAAAATCATCTAGTACCTAAACTAAATAGAAAACAATAGTAACTAAGAAAACAGAAAAGAAAAAGGGGAACCTACTAATAAAAAGAAAAGAAACCTAATCTACGGGGCCCCTAGGCCCATTTAGAAAAACAGCACCAGCCCACCCGCAGCTCCTTCTACCTACCGCTACAGGAGGCAGGGGAGGCCGTGGCAGCCATCCCACGGCCATGGGTGCGCCCGGCCAGGTGCCGGCCATCCCGCGGCCCTCCCTAGCTGTTAAGTCCGACGCCCGCGACCCCCTGGCAAACCCTAACGCCCATCACCCTCGTCTCCTTCTCCGCCTCTCGATTTCGTTCACACCCAAGACCACGGTTGCTGCTGCCTTCTCGATCCCGTGGCCACCGGCCTCACCTCATCGCGCCAAGACGTCCAGGAGCTCCTCCATCGTCTTCTCCTTCGCCCTCGCCTAAGGGCTCGAGCTAGGAGGGCTGGTACGCTCGACATCGAGCATATCTTCGTCGGTACATCGCCGGTGTCCGACGTCGTTTGTCGCGGCTCCGGTCCACCTCCAGCCTCCCCGACCACATCTTCGAGCTCGCGGTGAGCTCCTCCTCCGATCCCCCCCCATTCCCGGATTCAAACCGTGCCCCCGCGCGTCGTTGCTCGCCGAGGCCGAAGCTTCACGTTCACATCACCTGTGTGTACTATGTAGTTGCAGCCTCGCGCGCCTCTGCGGTGCTCTCGTACGCCTATGGCCTCCCCGTGCATGCCCCCGTCCACGCACCGCACGCGCGCCACACATCTGCCTGCGCCCTGCCTCCTCGAAGCTGCGCCCCACGCACCACTTCAGCCGCACCCCTGCTCGTCTGTGTTGCTGCCTCTCCGTAGTCGCTCGTGCCCGCGCGCGCCTAGGCTCGCTCACGCCTGCCTACTGCCGCGTCCGCTGCTGCTCTGCTTTGCGGCTCCGCTGCTACTTGCCGCTGTTGACTGCGTTGCTCCTGCTGCCATTAGCTGCTACTGCATCTTGCTGCTCTGCCTGTGTTGTTGCTGCTACAGGAACCTTCAGTTACTGTAGCGCTAGCTAGCTAGCTTTTCAATTTCTACAATAACTAACCCTCTAGACAGCTCCTAAACAGCGCCTAAGCGACTGTTAACAGGAGCAAAATTATTATGTGAAGGTAGTATACTTGACATACTTCATTTTATCCCACTGAACCAAATCTATTTGATGCATGTATTGAATACTATGAAAATCACAAAAAGCTATCTTTTGTTAGCAGAATACAGTTTTAATCTCTTCTGTGTGGGGGCTGTATGTGTGTGGCCGGCTATGCAACAGCCGTGTGTGGCCGGCCCTTGTTTAACTAGTATATCTTAGGATTAAAGTTAGTGGTAAGTTAGTCTAATAGTAGATGACATGTAGATTCAAGGTTAGTTTAAAGAAAAATATTTTTTTTAAAAAAGGTCTAAGTCAATGACATGTGGCCCCTACATTGTTCATATGTTGACTAGTCAAAATATTTGACTAGGTCAACCCAACCCCTCTGGCCCACTATCATATACTACAGCTAGAATACACAACGTGACAAAAGTATTTTTGCTGTTTTATTTCGAATTAAAAGAATTCTGTAAATTCAAAATATGTTTAAAGCTTTGTAAATTCATATAAAATAATCCGTAACTCGGATGAAAATACTGGGTTATGTGGTGCACCCCTGCAGGGAAGTTGATCTATTCGAATAGCCACGTCTCTCGGTAAAAGGATGACCCGGAGTTGTACCTTGACCTTATGACAACTAGAACCGGATACTTAATAAAACACACTCTTCCAAGTGCCAGATACAATCGGTGATCTCTCTCTCACAGGGCGACGAGGGGAGGATCATCGGTTAGGATTATGCTATACGATGCTACTTGGAGGTCTTCAGTCTACTCTCTTCTACATGCTGCAAGACGGAGGCTGCCAGAAGCGTAGTCTTCGAAAGGACTAGCTATCCCCCCTTATCCCGGCTTTCTGCAGTTCAGTCCACATATAATAGCCTTATTCCAGTTGATACCAATGCATACATATGTAGTGTAGCTCCTTGCTTGCGAGTACTTTGGATGAGTACTCACGGTTGCTTTCTCCTTCTCTTCCCTCTATCCTTTCTACCTGGTTGTCGTAACCAGATGCTGGAGCCCAGGAGTCAGACGCCACCGTCGACGACGACTCCTACTACACCGGAGGTGCCTACTACTACGTGCTGCCCGCTGACGACGACCAGGAGTAGTTATGAGGATCCCAGGCAGGAGGCATGCGCCTCTTTCGATCTGTATCCCAGTTTGTGCTAGCCTTCTTAAGGCAAACTTGTTTAACTTATGTCTGTACTCAGATATTGTTGCTTCCGCTGACTCGTCTATGATTGAGCTCTTGTATTCGAGCCCTCGAGGCCCCTGGCTTTTAATATGATGCTTGTATGACTTATTTTATTTGTAGAGTTGTGTTGTGATATCTTCCCGTGAGTCCCTGATCTTGATCGTACACGTTTGCGTGTATGATTAGTGTACGGTCAAATCGGGAGCGTCACAATCATCCACTGCAACTCATTAGCTTGTTGTACCACAGAACGGTTTTCAATCATTCTATATTCATTGAACTGATCTATGCCATATCGTACACCAGCAACATCGGTGGTGCCGAATTTGGATTCAAGTACATCCCATATTTCTTTACCAACCTTTCACCCAACAAATTTATGACGACACCCGCAGATTACATTGGCCTCCAAGAATGCTTTCCCTGTTCAAGAGTAAGTGGGCCCCTAGGAGGCCTAGCCAAAACCTAGTCACATTCATAGCAGTGAGCGACAAGATGTTTTTGGTCTGCTGCCTTTTGAAGTGAGAACCCTTTACGATCTCAGCTTCAGAGCAGTAGAAAGTCGATCAATGGAAATTGTCTAAACATATACTCCCTCCGTTTCTAAATATATGGTGTATAGTTTTTGGTATGAAAATTAAAGAACACACGTGGAGTGAAAATTTCACAAGTTTTGGGCGAGATTACACCTGACTAATTGACATGAGAAAATAGAGGAGTTTGCCTAATATAAGTAAATGTAATCAAATCCCTAAAAAAAATATTCAAACGAGTGGTGCAATGCAAGACACCTTACATTTCGAACTTTTTCTAAAAAATCTATACACCTTATATCAAAGAACGAAGGGAGTATGTTTTTAGATTGTAAGGAAACTAGGCAATTTTTGGTTAAGCTTAAACCTAATTAGCATCGTTAGAAGGTTACTGATATGGCAAATCGCACATGGCATACTAGGTACATCTATCACATACGCATATGGACAAATGCACATGTCAATAGAGAAAGGTTTAGAACATATGAGTTCATCGAAAACTCTCATGCAACAACATCATCGTCCATGGTGGTGTAGATGAGGTGGTCATCCACTGTAGAGAAATAGTGGAAGCAGGTGGTCACCGAGGATGTATTTGATCAAGAGCGAGCATCATGCCGAGAGGCTCCCCAAAAACATTATCGCCCTTCACGCGGTGCAACTTCTCAAGGGGTGCGGTTTCGTTGGCCTGCTCTCCCAAACAGTTGTGCATGTAGTTGCGAGGATGAGGTCGTCGGGGAAGTAGAGCGCAAGGAACTTGGATGGTGTATGTTCTGTATACTGTTGTGTATTAAGTGTAGACTCTTTCTCTCTCTCTCCCCCCTCCGCTTAGAGAAGACTCATGAGAGAGTGAGGAGATGCAACTACACTGGTGTAATAGATCTGTGGAAGCAAAAAAAAACGTGTCAACAACGAGCTCGAGTCTTGACACTTGCACCTAGAGTTGTCAGAATTGTCTTAGTAGTGCAGTGCCCAGCAAAAATTTAGTTCTTCTAACAAGTCGCATAACATTTGCCCGAACTCGAACTTGATCCCTGAAAAGTGAATCGAAGCGGCGCATGTCATGAGGTGGGTGAGTGAGCTCGCATTGTTCCTCTCTTTCCTCATGTTACAAGAAGTAGTAGAACACCTCATCTTTTATATTGGTGATACTCTTTTTTTTAACTAGTAGCATGGTTCTAAACTTGCCGCATAAGTCAAATGGGCCTTTGAGATTTATTTATTTTTAATTGGTATTAGGTACAAGATTTAGTGGGTAGAGACCCATAAAATCTGACAATATATAGTATACACCCATAGGCATGTGTTTTCTCCTTTAAAAAGTACTACCTTTGATTCATAATAACTGCTGCAGTTTTGAACTAACCCCGGTTTAAAACATCGACACATTTTGGATGGGAGGGAGTATATTTGTAGTATTTTTCTTTTTTTAACTTAAAAGTCTATTTTCAAATTTTCCGTAATTTTGACCCCTGGGAACCAAAAATCCTCCTACTCAATATCTATCTTGAAATCGTTTTATTTTACACAAAGTTAGAATCGCAATCAACTCTGACACGCATTGAGTAAAATTGTACTCCAGTACTGATGCTCGTTCTAGGAGTAACTTTCAGATGCGTAATCAATTAGCTAGCTTGAAATTGTTTTGTTTTACATGTGGTAATAGAATCATTCTCAACTCCGCCACGAGCAACCTGCTAAGGTGCCATTCGCTCGGTGTTACCGCTGTAACACTCGGAGACACCATCAAATCCAAACGCATCGTTTGTACGCAAGCACAAGTGTCCCCAAAACAATCCGTTAATTAGTCCCATAATATCAAGCACACCCATCTGAGGGTATCGTGTTTGCCGAAAGAAATGGAATGACCGAATAAGCAGTGACGCAGTTCTGAAACAAGAACAAAATAAGAGACAGCGATAGTTGTCTATATAAACCGCTCGAATCAAACGCCATAAGCACCCCACGAGCAAGTCTAGCGCATGCAAGGCAGCCGAAGCAGGACAGGAGCTTACTTAGGCTTAGAAATGGAGCACGCTAGCCTCGCAGCCCTGGGCGTGCTCGTGGTCCTACTACTGCAGGCGTCAACCGGCACCGTGGCCCGCTCGTCGTCGGCCGTGGCGGCGTCTAAGGTCTTTGGCATGCCGGCGGTGATGTCGGTCAACGGGTTCGAGCGCGGCGAGGACGGCGGCCCGCCGGCGGAGTGCGACGGCAAGTACCACAGCGACGACGACATGCTGGCGGCGCTGTCCACGGAGTGGTACGAGGGCGGGATCCGGTGCTTCAGGACGATCCGCATCACGAGGGCGGACAACGGGCAGAGCGTGCTGGCCACGGTGGTGGACGAGTGCGACACCGCGCACGGCTGCAAGAACAACGTCGTGAACACCTCCAGAGGCGTGTGGAACGCGCTCGGGCTCGGCACCATCGTCGGCGAAGTGGCCGTCACATGGTCAGACTCCTAAGTTAACCGCGCCGATCCATCGTCGCTGAATAATTGGCTGCGCGTGCGCGCGCAACGCCGCTGCGGGCATTTGCAAATCGCAATGTCTGTTTTGTTTCCTGTTTTTACATACACGTACGTGCGTATCCTCTCGGCCGATGCTGCCATATACGTAGGCCTATTAAACGATGTTTTCTTCCTCAAGATCGCACGGGAGAACTGTGATCATATCTCCTACATGCTACTCCTACAATGTATGCATGCAATGATAAATAAGATCAATTGGGTTATGGAAAAGCTGGGTGGAGTGAATCGTTTTTAATATAAATCCCTTGGTTATATAAAGCTTCACACAGTTGTGATGTGATGTGGTTCAGTTAATGAGAAGTTTTCAGACTCCGTATGCTGGAAAGCATCATCAAGCGGAGCGTTCGACCAAGGACATGAGAGGCTCTCGCGCTCGCGCTCCCGGCGGGTGAGCGCTCGCGGCGGCGCCGCCCGATCTACCGCCTCCGGCCTCCTCTGCTTGAGCTGAGATCGGATCCGGGATCCCCTCCACCTTCTCTTTCTCCCCTGCGAAGCTTCACTCCATCCGACGCCATGCCTCCACGACCGTGCTCCAAGCCTGCGTCCGCGGCGTCGGCCATGGCGGGAGCTCCATCCGCCGAGCGCTCCCCGAGGCCCTCGACGGCCGGCCGCCGCCCTGCGTCCCGGCTGGCACGCTGCTGCCCGCAGGCTTCAGGCCAAGCGTCGTCCCGCCGTTACCGAGCAAGCGGCCTGCATCTGCATCAACGATGTCGGCTGCTCCGTCAGGGTCAGCCACCTCCGCTGCAGTGCTGGCCGCGGCTGCCCTGGCCTCCCGCAAGGCTGCCCCGGCCGCTGGTGGCCATTTGTCCCGCTTCTGGTTGTGGCTGCATCTCCGACAGTGCATAGCTCGGCCCCCCCAAGCCGGGTCCTCACCGCTGCTGCCGCTTGGGTGTCTCCCGTCCCCGTCCCCGGCCTCTGCTGACGCTGCTTCTGTCAGCGACGCACCGTCAACCTCGACTGCTGCTGTGGGCGCGCCATCCCCTACTCCTGTAGGTGCTGCTACGTCCTACTTGACTCCTGTGGAAGCCCCGTCCCCCCGGCTGCTGCTGCTGAAGCGCCGCCCACAACCACAACTCCTGCTGCTGAAGCGCTGTCCACGGCTCCTGTGGAAACGGCGCCGTCCTCGGCTCTTGTCCATACTACGACGGGTCTTGACTCAGAGCTACCTGTTTCGTGGAGCTCCCTTACTGACGGCGAAGAAGACGACGACGATGATGATGAGCTGGCCCAACGGACGCCACCGCCGGCTACCAAATCCTCGGTTTCGGCTGCTCGGCAGGACGTGGCATGTGAAGCGGATACATTCGGAGGTTGGCAGAAGGTGCTCCCGCGGCGCGATGTGCAATGCCAGGCGTCACAAGCCCCTACTTTGGCTCCCCGTCCCGTCCCTGCTTGGCTTCATGATAGATGTTGTAGATGTCTCTTTCCTGGACACCGTGCAGCGGATTGTCGAGATCCTTTTAGATGTTATCGATGCCTTGAGAACGGTCATCAAGCGCATGAGTGCCGCAATGCCTGGCGTCCCCTCAGCTCCTTGGGAAGAGCTACTGTGTCGCCATTGCCCCGCCTCCCCGTCGAGCACCAACAAGCTCCATCTCCATACAAGGTCCAGAAAGAAGCCCCGCCCCTCTCGAAGACATTTTGTCATGATTCTTTGGCATCGATCGTTTCTGCTCCTGCTGACTCAATGGCACCGATGAATACCTCGATGCGGCCCACTTTGGAGAGGCAGGCCGAGCTGCTGCGCTCTGAGCTCCTTGGTATGGCTTCCTTTCAGCTTGAGAAAATGGTCCAGCCTCTGTGTGATGTCATTGACTATGAAAGGTTGGATGTTGCGGATGGAGAGCTTCATGGAGCGAGCTGAGGCTGCACTGGGCGGGCTCTCCCTGACGCCGCATGTGTTGCAGACTACTCATGTGTTGCACCCTTTGGTTATGCCCGATGGCAGCTTCGACGCTGAGAAGGGAGACGAGCTTCATGGTCGTTTCTCCCCTCGGGCTAGGGCCAGCTCACCGCCATTAGCCTCTGAGCGACTTGACAATGATGTGGTTGTGACTCCGGTGTTACAGATCATGCCCGAGCTTCGGGAGTTGTGTGGGGGCCCTGTTTTGCCTTTTTGTGTCGAGCAACTGCAGGTAGACCCTCCCGAGATCTCAAGTGTGGCTTTGCCACCAACATCACCCCTGGAGTCGAGACAAATAGTTGATGCTGAGGAGAGTAGTGATTTGGACGGTGCGATCTCTCGCTCGCTCAAGTCCATTGGGCGTCAGGCGTTAGTCATCGAGCGCGGAGTTCCAGATGTTGCTGCCCTTCCCTCATCTGCGACCATCGAGCAGGTGATGCCCGTGAGTGACATGGCCATTGAGCCAAGTGTGTTGGCACCTACTCCAACTCCAAATTCAAATGCTCTCTTCGCGAAGGAACTTTGTGACTTGCTCTCTAGCGTGGAGGTTGCTAGACCTAGTTTGGGCAGGTCGATTGCTTGCCTCCTGACAGGAACGCCAATAAGGGGCAAACAAAAGAAGATGGGCAAAGGCAAGAGTGACGTCATAGGCAAAGCGTCTCTGGTTGCTTGATGGATGATCTTCGGTCGCTCGGCTTGTCCTCTTGGATTGGGAGGTGCATGATGTCTTGTGTTGTGGTGTTCTTGTTGGGATTCACTTGGCATAGTAGTAGTGTCAGGGTTTGTGGATGATGTGCATTCGGAGAGTTTGGCAAGGGCTGACTGTGTGGTTGGGGGATTTCTTGCCATGTGAGTAGTTAGTCCGTGCTCTATTTGTGTAGGTTTTCACCCGGTTTTCCTTAAATTAATTGGGCAATTCTCTTCTTCTTAATTAATCGATGAGACAAAACTTTTGCCTCCGTTTTGAAAAAAATATGCTGGAAAGCTATCATGAAAGTTGAGGATATATATATGCAAAATTTCTATTCCTACTAACGACTCCTACGAAAAAGCTAGGTACTGCTAGAGAGAGCTAATAACAGCTAGAATAGGGTCGAGAGAAGAAGTAGTGCATAAGAATTTTGTGAAACTAATGCGCAAGAATAGTGTCGCTCATATTTAAATGTTGGGAAGGAAAATTAAAGTGGATTTTAGAAATGTGGCCAGGGACTATGGAAAGATATATTACATAATCAACCCTCTCTAAGGGAGCAGTATACCCTCAGTTGCTTAACAACTGCACTATGCAACAGAGCTTAAGTGCGGAGGTTGCTCCCTTCTTTCATAGAGGACCTTCCCCTCATCTTATGGATCGGATTAGTGGAACAAGGTTCAAGATTGCATTAGTTAGGAACGTAAATATGTTTGATAACCCTAATGTTATCAGTTAGTCCTTGAGTGTTGGGGAACGTAGCAGAATTTTAAAATTTTCTACGCATCACCAAGATCAATCTATGGAGTCATCTAGCAACGATGGAGAGAGGAGTGCATCTACATGCCCTTGTAGATCACGAGCGGAAGCGTTCAAGAGAACGGGGTTGATGGAGTCGTACTCGACGTGATTCAAATCACCGATGTCCTAGTGCCGAACGGACGGCACCTCCGCGTTCAACACACGTACGGTTGGGAGACGTCTCCTCCTTCTTGATCCAGCAAGGGGAAAGGAGAGGTTGATGAAGATCCAGCAGCACGATGGCGTGGTGGTGGAAGCAACGGTGATCTCGGCAGGGCTTCGCCAAGTGCTGGGAGACGGAGGAGTGTCATGGGAGGGAGAGGGAGAGGCCAGGGGCTTGGGTTCGGCTGCCCTCCCTCCCCCCCACTATATATAGGGTGCCTAGGGGGGGGGCGTCGGCCCTAGGAGATCCAATCTCCTAGTGGGGCGGCGGCCAAGGGGGTTGCCTTGCCCCCCAAGGCAAGGGTGGCGCCCCCACCCCTAGGGTTTCTAACCCTAGGCGCAGAGGGAGACCCTTCCGGTGGTCCCGGTACAATACCGGTGACCCCGAAACCTTCCCGATGGCCGAAACTGGACTTCCTATATAAAAATCTTTACCTCCGGACCATTCCGGAACTCCTTGTGACGTCCGGGATCTCATCCAGGACTCCGAACAACTTTCGGGTTACCGTGTGCTAATATCTCTACAACCCTAGCGTCACCGAACCTTAAGTGTGTAGACCCTACGGGTTCGGGAGACATGTAGACATGACCGAGAAGCCTCTCCGGTCAATAACCAACAGCGGGATCTGGATACCCATGTTGGCTCCCACATGCTCCACGATGATCTCATCGGATGAACCACGATGTCGAGGATTCAATCAATCCGTATACAATTCCCTTTGTCAATCGGTACGTTACTTACCCGAGACTCGATCGTCGGTATCCCAATACCTTGTTCAGTCTTGTTACCGGCAAGTCACTTTACTCGTACCGTAATGCATGATCCCGTGATCAACCACTTGATCACATTGAGCTCATTATGATGATGCATTACCGAGTGGGCCCAGAGATACCTCTCCGTCATACGGAGTGGCAAATCCCAGTCTCGATTCGTGCCAACCCAACAGACACTTTCGGAGATACCTGTAATGTACCTTTATAGTCACCTAGTTACGTTGTGATGTTTGGCACACCCAAGGCACTCCTACGGTATCCGGGAGTTGCACAATCTCATGGTCTAAGGAAATGATACTTGACATTCAGAAAAGCTACAGCAAACGAACTACACGATCTTTGAGCTAAGCTTAGGATTGGGTCTTGTCCATCACATCATTCTCCTAATGATGTGATCCCGTTATCAATGACATCTAATGTCCATAGTCAGGAAACCATGACTATCCTTTGATCAACGAGCTAGTCAACTAGAGGCTCACTAGGGACGTGTTGTGGTCTATGTATTCACACATGTATTACGATTTCCGGATAACACAATTATAGCATGAACAATAGACAATTATCATGAAAGAAATATAATAATAACCATTTTATTATTGCCTCTAGGGCATATTTCCAACAGTCTCCCACTTGCACTAGAGTCAATATTCTAGTTACATTGTGATGAATCGAACACCCATGCAGTTCTGGTGTTGATCATGTTTTGCTCTAGGGAGAGGTTTAGTCAACGGATCTGCTACATTCAGGTCCGTATGTACTTTACAAATCTCTATGTCTCCATTTTGAACACTTTCACGAATGGAGTTGAAGCGACGCTTGATATGCCTGGTCTTCCTGTGAAACCTGGGCTCCTTGGCAAGGGCAATAGCTCCAGTGTTGTCACAGAAGAGAGTCATGGGGCCCGACGCATTGGGTATGACTCCTAGGTCGGTAATGAACTCCTTCACCCAGACTGCTTCTTGTGCTGCCTCCGAGGCTGCCATGTACTCTGCTTCACATGTAGATCCCGCCACAACGCTTTGCTTGCAACTGCACCAGCTTACTGCCCCACTATTCAAAATATACACGTATCTGGTTTGTGACTTAGAGTCATCCAGATCTGTGTCGAAGCTAGCATCGACGTAACCCTTTATGACGAGCTCTTCATCACCTCCATAAACGAGAAACATTTCCTTAGTCCTTTTCAGGTACTTCAGGATATTCTTGACCGCTGTCCAGTGTTCCATGCCGGGATTACTTTGGTACCTTCCTACCAAACTCACGGCAAGGTTTACATCAGGTCTGGTACACAGCATAGCATACATGATAGACCCTATGGCCGAGGCATAGGGGACGACACTCATCTTTTCTCTATCTTCTGCCGTGGTCGGGCATTGAGCCGTGCTCAATCTCGTACCTTACAATACAGGCAAGAACCCCTTCTTTGACTGATCCATTTTGAACTTCCTCAATATCTTGTCAAGGTACATACTCTGTGAAAGACCAATGAGGCGTCTCAATCTATCTCTATAGATCTTGATGCCTAATATATAAGCAGCTTCTCCAAGGTCCTTCATTGAAAAACACTTGTTCAAGTAGGCCTTTATGCTTTCCAAGAATTCTATATCATTTCCCATCAACAGTATGTCATACTGCCCCACTATCCGCGTCTGTCTTCTTCTTAAAGATCCATTTATTTTCTATGGCTCGCCAATCAACGGGCAAGTCAGTCAAAGTCCATACTTCATTTTCATACATGGATCCTATCTCGGATTTCATGGCTTCTAGCCATTTGTCGGAATCCGGGCCCGCCATCGCTTCTTCATAGTTCGAAGGTTCACCGTTGTCTAACAACATGATTTCCAAAACAGGGTTGCCGTACCACTCTGGTGCGGAATGTGTCCTTGTGGACCTACGAAGTTCAGTAGCAACTTGATCGGAAGTTTCATGATCATCATCATCAACTTCCTCTCTAGTCGGTGCAGGCACCTCAAGAACATTTTCTTGAGCTACGCCACTTACCGGTTCAAGAGGTAATACTTCATCAAGTTCTACCTTCCTCCCACTTATTTCTTTCGAGAGAAACTCTTTCTCTAGAAAGGACCCATTCTTGGCAACAAAGATCTTGCCTTCGGATCTGAGGTAGAAGGTATACCCAACAGTTTCTTTAGGGTATCCTATGAAGACGCATTTTTCCGATTTGGGTTCAAGCTTTTCAGGTTGAAGTTTCTTGACATAAGCATCGCATCCCCAAACTTTTAGAAACGACAGCTTAGGTTTCTTCCCAAACCATAATTCATACGGTGTCGTCTCAACGGATTTCGACGGAGCCCTATTTAAAGTGAATGCGGCAGTCTCTAAAGCATAGCCCCAAAATGATAGCGGTAAATCGGTAAGAGACATCATAGATCGCACCTATCCAATAGAGTGCGATTACGATGTTCGGACACACCATTTCGCTGAGGTGTTCCAAGCGGCGTGAGTTGTGAAACTATTCCACATTTCCTTAAGTGCGTGCTAAATTCGTGACTCAAGTATTCTCCCCCACGATCTGATCGTAAGAACTTGATTTTCCTGTCACGTTGATTCTCAACCTCACTCTGAAATTCCTTGAACTTTTCAAAGGTCTCAGACTTGTGTTTCATTAAGTAAACATACCCATATCTACTCAAGTCATCAGTGAGGGTGAGAACATAACGATAGCCACCGCGAGCCTCAACACTCATTGGACCGCACACATCAGTATGTATGATTTCCAATAAGTTGGTTGCTCGCTCCATTGTTCCTGAGAACGGAGTCTTGGTCATTTTACCCATGAGGCATGGTTCGCACGTGTCAAATGATTCGTAATCAAGAGACTCCAAAAGTCCATCTGCATGGGAGCTTCTTCATGCGTTTGACACCTATGTGACCAAGGCGGCAGTGCCACAAGTATGTGGGACTATCATTATCAACCTTACATCTTTTGGTATTCACACTATGAATATGTGTAGCATTACGCTCGAGATTCATTAAGAATAAACCATTCACCATCGGAGCATGACCATAAAACATATCTCTCATATAAATAGAACAACCATTATTCTCGGATTTAAATGAGTAGCCATCTCGTATTAAACGAGATCCTGATACAATGTTCATGCTCAAAGCTGAAACTAAATAACAATTATTGAGGTTTAAAACTAATCCCGTAGGTAAATGTAGAGGTAGCGTGCCGACGGCGATCACATCGACCTTGGAACCATTCCCGACGCGCATCGTCACCTCGTCCTTCGCCAGTCTCCGTCTATTCCGCAGCTCCTGCTTTGAGTTACAAATGCGAGCAACCGCACCGGTATCAAATACCCAGGAGCTACTGCGAGTACTGGTAAGGTACACATCAATTACATGTATATCATATATACCTTTAGTGTTGCCGGCCTTCTTGTCCGCTAAGTATTTGGGGCAGTTCCGCTTCCAGTGACCACTTCCCTTACAATAAAAACACTCGGTCTCGGGCTTGGGTCCATTCTTTTGGCTTCTTCCCGGCAGCTTGCTTACCGGGCGCGGCAACTCCCTTGCCGTCCTTCTTGAAGTTCTTCTTACCCTTGCCTTTCTTGAACTTAGTGGTTTTATTCACCATCAACACTTGATGTTCCTTTTTGACTTCTACCTCTGCTGATTTCAGCATTGAAAATACTTCAGGAATGGTCTTTTCCATCCCCTGCATATTGAAGTTCATCACAAAGCTCTTGTAGCTTGGTGGAAGCGACTGAAGGATTCTGTCAATGACCGCGTCATCCGGGAGATTAACTCCCAGCCGAGTCAAGCGGTTATGCAACCCAGACATTTTGAGTATGTGCTCACTGACAGAACTATTTTCCTCCATCTTACAGCTGAAGAACTTGTCGGAGACTTCATATCTCTCGACCCGGGCATGAGCTTGAAAAACCATTTTCAGTTCTTCGAACATCTCATATGCTCCGTGTCTCTCAAAACGCTTTTGGAGCCCCTGTTCTAAGCTGTAAAGCATGCCGCACTGAACGAGGGAGTAATCATCAGCACGTGTCTGCCAAGCGTTCATAACGTCTTGGTTCTGTGGGACGGGTGCGTCACCTAGCGGTGCTTCTAGGACATAATCTTTCTTGGCAGCTATGAGGATGATCCTCAGGTTCCGGACCCAGTCCGTATAGTTGCTGCCATCATCTTTCAGCTTGGTTTTCTCTAGGAATGCATTGAAGTTGAGGACAACGTGGGCCATTTGATCTACAAGACATATTGTAAAGATTTTAGACTAAGTTCATGATAATTAAGTTCGTCTAATCAAATTATTCAATGAACTCCCACTCAGATAGACATCCCTCCAGTCATCTAAGTATAACATAATCCGAGTTAACTAGGCCGTGTCCGATCATCACATCAGACGGACCAGTCAACATCGGTGAACATCTTCATGTTGATCGTATCTTCTATACGACTCATGCTCGACCTTTCGGTCTTCTGTGTTCCGAGGCCATGTCTGTACATGCTAGGCTCGTCAAGTCAACCTAAGTGTATTGCGTGTGTAAATCTGTCTTACACCCGTTGTATTCGAACGTTAGAATCTATCACACCCGATCATCACGTGGTGCTTCAAAACAACGAACCTTCGCAACGGTGCACAGTTAGGGGGAACACTTTCTTGAAATTATTACGAGGGATCATCTTATTTAAGCTACCGTCGTTCTAAGCAAATAAGATGTAAAACATGATAAACATCACATGCAATCAAATAGTGACATGATATGGCCAATATCATTTGCTCCTTTGATCTCCATCTTCGGGGCTCCATGATCATCGTTGTCACCGGCATGACACCATGATCTCCATCATCATGATCTCCATCATCATGATCTCCATCATCGTGTCTTCTTGAAGTTGTCACGTCAACTATTACTTCTACTACTATGGCTAACAGTTTAGCAATAAAGTAAAGTAATTACATGACGTTTATGTTGACACGCAGGTCATAAATAAATTAAGACAACTCCTATGGCTCATGCCGGTTGTCATACTCATCGACATGCAAGTCTTGATTCCTATTACAAGAACATGATCAATCTCATACATCACATATATCATTCATCATTCATCACAACCTTTGGCCATATCACATCACAAAACACTTGCTGCAAAAACAAGTTAGACGTCCTCCAATTGTTGTTGCAAGTTTTTACGTGACTGCTATAGGTTTCTAGCAAGAATGTTTCTTACCTACGCCAAAACCACAACGTGAATTGCCAATTTCTATTTATCCTTCATAAGGACCCTGTTCATCGAATCCGATCCGACTAAAGTGGGAGAGACAGACACCCGCCAGCCACCTTATGCAACTAGTGCATGTCAGTCGGTGGAACCGGTCTCACGTAAGCGTACGTGTAAGGTTTGTTGGAAATATGCCCTAGAGGCAATAATAAATTAGTTATTATTATATTTCCTTGTTCATGATAATCGTTTATTATTCATGCTATAATTGTATTGATAGGAAACTCAGATACATGTGTGGATACATAGACAACACCATGTCCCTAGTAAGCCTCTAGTTGACTAGCTCGTTGATCAATAGATGGTTACGGTTTCCTGACCATGGACATTGGATGTCATTGATAACGGGATCACATCATTACGAGAATGATGTGATGGATAAGACCCAATCCTAAGCCTAGCACAAGATCATGTAGTTCATATGCTAAAGCTTTTCTAATGTCAAGTATCATTTCCTTAGACCATGAGATTGTGCAACTCCCGGATACCGTAGGAGTGCTTTGGGTGTACCAAATGTCGCAACGTAACTGGGTGACTATAAAGGTGCACTACGGGTATCTCCGAAAGTGTCTTTTGGGTTGGCACGAATCGAGACTGGGATTTGTCACTCCGTGTAAGCGGAGAGGTATCTCTGGGCCCACTCGGTAGGACATCATCATAATGTGCACAATGTGATCAAGGAGTTGATCACGGGATGATGTGTTACGGAACGAGTAAAGAGACTTGCCGGTAACGAGATTGAACAAGGTATAGGGATACCGACGATCGAATCTCGGGCAAGTACAATACCGCTAGACAAAGGGAATTGTATACGGGATTGATTAAGTCCTTGACATCGTGGTTCATCCGATGAGATCATCGTGGAACATGTGGGAGCCAACATGGGTATCCAGATCCCGCTGTTGGTTATTGACCGGAGAGTCGTCTCGGTCATGTCTGCATGTCTCCCGAACCCGTAGGGTCTACACACTTAAGGTTCGGTGACGCTAGGGTTATAGAGATATTAGTATGCGGTAACCCGAAAGTTGTTCGGAGCCCCGGATGATATCCTGGACGTCACGAGGAGTTCCGGAGGTAAAGAATTATATATAGGAAGTGCTATTTCGGGCATCGAGACAAGTTTCGGGGTCATCGGTATTGTACCGGGACCACCGGAAGGGTCCCGGGGGTCCACCGGGTGGGGCCACCTGCCCCGGGGGGCCACATGGGCTGTAGGGGGTGCGCCTTGGCCTACATGGGCCAAGGGCACCAGCCCCTAGAGGCCCATGCGCCAAAGGGACAAGAGGAGGGGAGAGTCCTAAAGGGGGAAGGCACCTCCGAGGTGCCTTGGGGAGGATGGACTCCTCCCCCCTTGTCCGCACCCTTCCTTGGAGGAAGGGGCAAGGCTGCGCCCTCCCCCTCTCCCTTGGCCCTATATATAGTGGGGGGGGGAAGGGAGGGCAACCATATCTAAGCCCTGGCGCCTCCCTCTCCCTCCCATGACACATCTCCCTCCTCCCGCAGCGCTTGGCGAAGCACTGTTGGAATCCCGCTACTTCCACCACCACGCTGTCGTGTTGTTGGATCTCCATCAACCTCTCCCTCTCTCCTTGCTGGATCAAGGCATGGGAGACATCACCGGGCTGTACGTGTGTTGAACGCGGAGGTGCCGTGCGTTCGGCACTTGGTCATCGGTGATTTGGATCACGACGAGTACGACTCCATCAACCCCGTTCACTTGAACGCTTCCGCTTAGCAATCTACAAGGGTATCTAAATGCACTCTCCTTCCCTCGTTGCTAGATTACTCAATAGATTGATCTTGGTGATGCGTAGAAAATTTTGAATTTCTGCTACGTTCCCCAACAGTGGCATCATGAGCTAGGTCTATGCGTAGATTCTATGCACTAGTAGAACACAAAGAAGTTGTGGGCGTTGATTTTGTTCAATATGCTTGCCGTTACTAGTCTTATCTTGATTCGATGGTATTGTGGGATGAAGCGGCCCGGACCAACCTTACACGTATGCTTACGTGAGACCGGTTCCACCGACAAACATGCACTAGTTGCATAAGGTGGCTGGCGGGTGTTTGTCTCTCCCGCTTTAGTTGGGTCGGATTCGATGAAAAGGGTCCTTATGAAGGGTAAATAGCAATTGGCATATCACGTTGTGGTTTTGCGTAGGTAAGAAACGTTCTTGCTAGAAACCCATAGCAGCCACGTAAAACATGCAAACAACAATTAGAGGACGTCTAACTTGTTTTTGCAGGGTATGCTATGTGATGTGATATGGCCAAAAGGATGTGATGAATGATATATGTGATGTATGATATTGATCATGTTCTTGTAATAGGTATCACGACTTGCATGTCGATGAGTATGACAACCGGCAGGAGCCATAGGAGTTGTCTTTATTTATTTATGACCTGCGTGTCAACTTAAACGTCATGTAATTACTTTACTTTATTGCTAAAGCGTTAGCCATAGTAGTAGAAGTAATAGATGACGAGACAACTTCAATAAGACACGATGATGGAGATCATGATGATGGAGATCATGGTGTCATGCCGGTGACAAGATGATCATGGAGCCCCAAGATGGAGATCAAAGGAGCTATATGATATTGGCCATATCATGTCACTATTATTTGATTGCATGTGATGTTTATCATGTTTATACATCTTATTTGCTTAGAACGACGGTAGTAAATAAGATGATCCCTCATTACAATTTCAGGAATGTGTTCTCCCCTAACTGTGCACCGTTGCTAAAGTTCGTCGTTTCGAAGCACCACGTGATGATCGGGTGTGATAGATCCTTACGTTCACATACAACGGGTGTAAGACAGTTTTACACATGCAAAACACTTAGGGTTAACTTGACGAGCCTAGCATGTACAGACATGGCCTCGGAACACAAGAGACCGAAAGGTCGAGCATGAGTCGTATGGTAGATACGATCAACATGAAGATGTTCACCGATGATGACTAGTCCGTCTCACGTGATGATCGGACACGGCCTAGTTGACTCGGATCATGTAATCACTTAGATGACTAGAGGGATGTCTATCTGAGTGGGAGTTCATAAGATGAACTTAAATATCCTGAACATAGTCAAAAGGTCTTCGCAAATTATGTCGTAGCTCGCGCTTCAGTTCTACTGTTTAGATATGTTCCTACAGAAAATTTAGTTGAAAGTTGATAGTAGCAATTATGCGGACTAGGTCCGTAAACTGAGGATTGTCCTCATTGCTTCATAGAAGGCTTATGTCCTTAATGCACCGCTCAGTGTGCTGAACCTCGAACGTCGTCTGTGGGTGTTGCGAACATCTGACATACACATTTTGATGACTACATGATAGTTCAGTGCGTAATGCTAAACGGTTTAGAGTTGAGGCACCGAAGATGTTTTGAAACGTCGCAAAACATATGAGATGCTTCGAGGGCTGAAATTGGGATTTCAGGCTCGTGCCCACGTCAAGAGGTATAAGACCTCCGACGCTTTTCTTAGCCTGCAAACTAAGGAGAAAAGCTCAATTGTTGTGCTTGTGCTCAGATTGTCTGAGTACAACAATCGCTTGAATCGAGTGGGAGTTGATCTTCCAGATGAAATAGTGATGGTTCTCCGAAGTCATTACCACCAAGCTGCTAGAGCTTCGTGATGAACTATGATATATCAGGGACATATATGATGATCCTTGAGATATTCGCGATGTTTGACACCGCGAAAGTAGAAATCAAGAAGGAGCATCAATTGTTGATGGTTGGTGAAACCACTAGTTTCAAGAAGGGCAAGGGAACAAAGGGATACTTCATGAAACGGCAATTCAGCTGCTGCTCTAGTGAAGAAACCCAAGGTTGAACCCAAACCCGAGACTGAGTGCTTCTGTAATGAGGGGAACAGCCACTGGAGCAGAATTACCCTAGATACTTGGTAGATGAGAAGGCTATCGATAGAAGTATATTGGATATACATTATGCTAATGTGTACTTTACTAGTACTCCTAGTAGCACCAGGGTATTAGATACCGGTTCGGTTGCTAAGTGTTAGTAACTCGAAATAAAAGCTACGGAATAAATGGACACTAGCTAAAGGTGAGCTGACGATATGTGTTGGAAGTATTTCCAAGGTTGATCAAATATCGTACGCTCCCTCTACCATCAAGATTGGTGTTTGCGTTGAGCATAGACATGATTGGATTATGTCTATCGCAATACGGTTATTCATTTAAGGAGAATAATGGTTACTCTGTTTATTTGAATAATACCTTCAATGGTCTTACACCTAAAATGAATGGTTTATTGAATCTCGATCGTAGTGATACACATGTTCATGCCAAAAGATAGTAATGATAGTACCACCTACTTGTGGCACTGCCACGTAAGTCATATCGGTATAAAACGCATGAAGAAGCTCCATGTTGATGGATCTTTGGACTCACTCATTTTTGAAAAGTTTGAGACATGCGAACCATGTCTATTGGTGTATATGCATGAAGAAACTCCATACAGATGGACCGTTTGAACTCACTTGATTTTGAATCACTTGAGACATGCAAATCATACCACATGGGCAAGATGACTGAAAGCCTCGGTTTCAGTAAAATGGAACCAGAAAGCAACTTGCTGGAAGTAATACATTTTGATGTGTGCAGTCCAATGAGTGATGAGGCGTGTAGTGGATATCGTTATGTTCTTACTTCACAGATGATTTGAGTAGATGTTGAGCATATTTACTTGATGAATCACGAGTCTGAATTATTGAAAGGTTCAAGTAATTTCAGGGTGAAGTTGAAAGATCGTCGTGACAAGAGGATAAAAGATCTATGATATGATCATAGAGATGAATATCTGAATTACGAGTTTGGCACAGAATTAAGACATTGTGGAAATTGTTTCACAACTAATACAGCCTGGAACACCATAGTGTGATGGTGTGTCCGAACATCATAACTGCACCCTATTGGATATGATGCATACCATGATGTCTCTCATTGAATTACCACAATAGTTTTATGGGTTAGGCATTAGAGACAACCACATTCACTTTAAATAGGGCACCACGTAATTCCGATGAGATGACACCGTATGAACTATGGTTTAGAGAAACCTAAGCTGTTATTTCTTAAAAGGTTTGGGGCTGCGACGCTTATGTGAAAAAGTTTCAGGCTGATAAGCTCGAACCCAAAGCGGATAAATGCATCTTCATAGGACACCCAAAAACAGTTGGGTATACCTCCCGTATCAGATCCGAAAGCAATAAGGGATTGTTTCAAGAATCGGGTCCTTTCTCGAGGAAAAGTTTCTCTCGAAAGAATTGAGTGGGGAATGGTGGAGACTTGATGAGGTTATTGAACCATCTCTTCAACTAGTGTGTGGCAGGGCACAGGGAGTTGTTCCTGTGGCACCTACACCAATTGAAGTGGAAGCTTATGATAGTGATCATGAAACTTCAGATCAAGTCACTGCCAAACCTCGTGGGATGACAAGGATGCGCACTACTTCAGAGTGGTATGTGATCATGTCTTGGAAGTCATGTTGCTAGACAACAATGAACCTACGAGCTATGGAGAAGCGATGGTGGGCCCGGATTCCGATAAATGGTTCGAGGCCATAAAATCCGAGAGAGGATCCATGTATGAAAACAAAGTGTAGACTTTGGCGGAACAGCTCGATGGTCGTAAGGCTGTTGAGTACAGATGGATTTTAAAAGGAAGACGGACAATGATGGTAAGTATCACCATTAAGAAAGCTCGACTTGTCATTAAGATGTTTTCCGACAAGTTCAAGGAGTTGACTACGATGGGACTTTCTCACTCGTAGCGATGCTAAGAGTCTGTTGGAATTATATTAGCGATTACTGTGTTATTTATGAAATCTTGCAGATAGGATGTCAAAACATTGTTTCCTCGACGATTTTCTTGAGGAAAGGTTGTATGTGATACAACCGGAAGGTTTTGTCATCCTGAAAGATGCTAATAAGTATGCAAAGCTCCAGCAATCCTTCTAAGGACTGGAGTAAGAATCTCGGAGTTGGAATGTACGCTTTGATGAGATGATCAAAGATTTTGGGTTTATACAAAGTTTATGAGAAACTTGTATTTCCAAGGAAGTGAGTGGGAGCACTATAGAATTTCTGATGAGTATATGTTGTTGACATTCAGAAATGACGTAGAATTTCTGGAAAGCATATAGGGTTATTTGAAAAGTGTTTTTCAATGGAAAGCCTAGATTAAGCTACTTGAACATTGAGCATCGAGATCTATAAGGATAGATCAAAACGCTTAATGGTACTTTCAAATGAGCACATTCCTTGACATGATCTTGAAGGTGTTCAAGATGGATCAGTCAAAGAAGAAGTTCTTGCCTGAGTTATAAGGTATGAAGTTAAGACTTAAAGCTCGACCACGGCAGAATAGAGAGAAAGGATGAAGGTCGTCCCCTATGCTTAAGACATAGGCTCTACAGTATGCTATGCTGTGTACCACACCTGAAGTGTGCCTTGCCATGAGTCAGTCAAGGGGTACAAGAGTGATCCAAGAATGGATCACAGTACAGCGGTCAAAGTTATCCTTAGTAACTAGTGGACTAAGGAATTTTCTCGGTTATGGAGGTGATAAAGAGTTCGACGTAAAGAGTTACGACGATGCAAGCTTAAACACCTATCCGGATAGCTCTGAGTAGAGATACCGGATACGTATAATGGAGCAACAATTTAGAATAACTCCAAGTAGAACAGTTATTTGAAATGGCTCCAAATAGAGCGTGGTAGCTGCATCTAGGAGATGACATAGAGATTTGTAAAGCACACACGGATCTGAATGGTTCAGACCCATTGACTATAACCTCTCTCACAAGCATAACATGATCAAACCCAGAACTCTTTGGGTGTTAGTCACATGGGGATGTGACCTTGAGTGTTAATCACATATCGATGTGAACTGGATTATTGACTCTAGTGCAAGTGGGAGACTGTTGGAAATATGCCCTAGAGGCAATAATAAATTAGTTATTATTATATTTCCTTGTTCATGATAATCGTTTATTATCCATGCTATAATTGTATTGATAGGAAACTCAGATACATGTGTGGATACATAGACAACACCATGTCCCTAGTAAGCCTCTAGTTGACTAGCTCGTTGATCAATAGATGGTTACGGTTTCCTGACCATGGACATTGAATGTCATTGATAGCGGGATCACATCATTAGGAGAATGATGTGATGGACAAGACCCAATCCTAAGCCTAGCACAAGATCATGTAGTTCGTATGCTAAAGCTTTTCTAATGTCAAGTATCATTTCCTTAGACCATGAGATTGTGCAACTCCCGGATACCGTAGGAGTGCTTTGGGTGTACCAAACGTCGCAACGTAACTGGGTGACTATAAAGGTGCACTACGGGTATCTCCGAAAGTGTCTGTTGGGTTGGCACGAATCGAGACTAGGATTTGTCACTCCGTGTAAGCGGAGAGGTATCTCTGGGCCCACTCGGTAGGACATCATCATAATGTGCACAATGTGATCAAGGAGTTGATCACGGGATGATGTGTTACGGAACGAGTAAAGAGACTTGCCGGTAACGAGATTGAACAAGGTATAGGGATACCGACGATCGAATCTCGGGCAAGTACAATACCGCTAGACAAAGGGAATTGTATACGGGATGGATTAAGTCCTTGACATCGTGGTTCATCCGATGAGATCATCGTGGAACATGTGGGAGCCAACATGGGTATCCAGATCCCGCTGTTGGTTATTGACCGGAGAGTCGTCTCGGTCATGTCTGCATGTCTCCCGAACCCGTAGGGTCTACACACTTAAGGTTCGGTGACGCTAGGGTTATAGAGATATTAGTATGCGGTAACCCGAAAGTTGTTCGGAGTCCCAGATGAGATCCCGGACGTCACGAGGAGTTCCGGAATGGTCCGGAGGTAAAGAATTATATATAGGAAGTGCTATTTCGGGCATCGGGACAAGTTTCGGGGTCATCGGTATTGTACCGGGACCACCGGAAGGGTCCCGGGGGTCCACCGGGTGGGGCCACCTGCCCCGGGGGGCCACATGGGCTGTAGGGGGTGCGCCTTGGCCTACATGGGCCAAGGGCACCAGCCCCTAGAGGCCCATGCACCAAAGGGACAAGAGGAGGGGAGAGTCCTAAAGGGGGAAGGCACCTCCGAGGTGCCTTGGGGAGGATGGACTCCTCCCCCCTTGGCCGCACCCTTCCTTGGAGGAAGGGGCAAGGCTGCGCCCTCCCCCTCTCCCTTGGCCCTATATATAGTGGGGGGGGGAGGGAGGGCAACCATATCTAAGCCCTGGCGCCTCCCTCTCCCTCCCATGACACATCTCCCTCCTCCCGCAGCGCTTGGCGAAGCCCTATTGGAATCCCGCTACTTCCACCACCACGCCGTCGTGTTGTTGGATCTCCATCAACCTCTCCCTCTCTCCTTGCTGGATCAAGGCATGGGAGACGTCACCGGGCTGTACGTGTGTTGAACGCGGAGGTGCCGTGCGTTCGGCACTTGGTCATCGGTGATTTGGATCACGACGAGTACGACTCCATCAACCCCGTTCACTTGAACGCTTCCGCTTAGCGATCTACAAGGGTATGTAGATGCACTCTCCTTCCCTCGTTGCTAGATTACTCAATAGATTGATCTTGGTGATGCGTAGAAAATTTTGAATTTCTGCTACGTTCCCCAACAAGGTTGGTCCGGGCCGCTTCATCCCACGATGCCGCCGAATCAAGATAAGACTAGTAACGGCAAGTAAATTGACAATATCAACGCCCACAACTACTTTGTGTTCTACTCGTGCATAGTAACTACGCATAGACCTAGCTCATGATGCCACTGTTGGGGAACGTAGCAGAATTTTAAAATTTTCTACGCATCACCAAGATCAATCTATGGAGTCATCTAGCAACGAGGGAGAGAGGAGTGCATCTACATACCCTTGTAGATCACGAGCGGAAGCCTTCAAGAGAACGGGGTTGATGGAGTCGTACTCGACGTGATTCAAATCACTGATGTCCTAGTGCCGAACGGACGGCACCTCCGCGTTCAACACACGTACGGTTGGGAGACGTCTCCTCCTTCTTGATCCAGCAAGGGGAAAGGAGAGGTTGATGAAGATCCAGCAGCACGACGGCGTGGTGGTGGAAGCAACGGTGATCTCGGCAGGGCTTCGCCAAGCGCTGGGAGACGGAGGAGTGTCACGGGAGGGCGAGGGAGAGGCCTGGGGCTTAGGTTCAGCTGCCCTCCCTCCCCCCACTATAAATAGGGTGCCTAGGGGGGGGGGCGCCGGCCCTAGGAGATCCAATCTCCTAGGGGGGCGGCGGCCAAGGGGGGTGCCTTGCCCCCAAGGCAAGGGTGGCGCCCCCACCCCTAGGGTTTCTAACCCTAGGCGCAGGGGGAGGCCCAAGGGGGGGGTGCACCAGCCCACTAGGGGCTGGTTCCCCTCCCACTTCAGCCCATGGGGCCCTCCGGGACAGGGGGCCCCACCCGGTGGACCCCCCGGGACCCTTCCGGTGGTCCCGATACAATACCGGTGACCCCGAAACCTTCCCGATGGCCGAAACTGGACTCCCTATATATAAATCTTTACCTCCGGACCATTCCGGAACTCCTCGTGACGTCCGGGATCTCATCCGGAACTCCTCGTGACGTCCAGGATCTCATCCGGGACTCCGAACAACTTTCGGGTTACCGTATGCTAATATCTCCAACCCTAGTTTCACCGAACCTTAAGTGTGTAGACCCTACGGGTTCGGGAGACATGCAGACATGACCGAGAAGCCTCTCCGGTCAATAACCAACAGCGGGATCTGGATACCCATGTTGGCTCCCACATGCTCCATGATGATCTCATCGGATGAACCACGATGTCGAGGATTCAATCAATCCGTATACAATTCCCTTTGTCAATCGGTACGTTACTTGCCCGAGACTCGATCGTCGGTATCCCAATACCTTGTTCAGTCTTGTTACCGGCAAGTCACTTTACTCGTACCATAATGCATGATCTCGTGATCAACCACTTGATCACATTGAGCTCATTATGATGATACATTACCGAGTGGGCCCAGAGATACCTCTCCGTCATACGGAGTGACAAATCCCAGTCTCGATTCGTGCCAACCCAACAGACACTTTCGGAGATACCTGTAATGTACCTTTATAGTCACTCAGTTACGTTGTGACGTTTGGCACACCCAAGGCACTCCTATGGTATCCGGGAGTTGCACAATCTCATGGTCTAAGGAAATGATATTTGACATTCAGAAAAGCTACAGCAAACGAACTACACGATCTTTGAGCTAAGCTTAGGATTGGGTCTTGTCCATCACATCATTCTCCTAATGATGTAATCCCGCTATCAATGACATCTAATGTCCATAGTCAGGAAACCATGACTATCCTTTGATCAACGAGCTAGTCAACTAGAGGCTCACTAGGGACGTGTTGTGGTCTATGTATTCACACATGTATTACGATTTCCGGATAACACAATTATAGCATGAACAATAGACAATTATCATGAACAAAGAAATATAATAATAACCATTTTATTATTGCCTCTAGGGCATATTTCCAACATTGTGGTCCAGTGACAAATTCTCCACGAAGTTTGTCCATGAGTGGTTGGAAAGTTTGTTAGCAGGTTCCAATTACAACTGAATTTGGAAATCGAAGATGCATTTTAAAATTCAATTTTTTTCCTATGGCAATTATCACAAGACGTTGTCTTGACTAGAGACGTGATGAAACATAGGAAAGCGCCTGGTAATCCTAGGTATTCCTTTTGAAATAAGTGGGAGACGCCCCAACAATTCTTCTTCTTATGCCAACATGCTAGGATTATTTGGCGTTCGCTTGGTGCGTTTTTAGGTATTGAATTGTGCCCTAATAACATTTGGCAATGTTTACCTAGGTTTGACAAATTCTATAAGATTGGACTAGCAGCTTGGGAAATTTGAAATTGCCGTAACAAGGCTGCGTTTGAATTCAAGGGGCCAAAAACTCATTTGTTAGTTAGTGTTTGTTGCTTGTGCATCCTTGTGTCATTGGGCAGGTCTTTATCAGGATGCGACTGGAGAGTGATGAACACAAGAAGCTGAGAAGTCGAGAGCTACGACCTCATCACTGATGAGGATTTGCACTACAGCTGACAAGGGGAAGTCATATTCATGACTGATATCATCGACTTCAGGCTTCATTTTGTGTCTGTGTCTGCTCCATCTGTTGAACTTTTGCCTGATACTTGTTGTTTAGAGATAGCTCCTAGGGTGCTAACATGTTTTCGCTCCACGGCACATGGTTCGGTTGCGGCCATGTGTGGTGGGTTTCCTGTTAGTGCGTTGGACGCCCTCTTTCTTTTTCCCTTTCATGGGTCTTGTTCTAAGACCGTTGTATTTCCATCATGAATGTAATGGAAAGGGATTGCGCCGGGGCACCCCCATGTCTCACTTATAGAGAAATCTAAGGAACCCTCGCGTGAAAGGGAGCCCCAGATGGGGCGGCCCAGGTGCATAGGCGGCCACAACCTCGTTTTTTCTATTTTCTTTTCATGTTGTCTGTTTTAGTTCTTTTCTTTATTTTTATTTTTTACTTTTGTTTATACTTTCAAGTATTTAAAAAATGTTAATCAAGCATTTAAAAATATTAAATGTGAATAGTAAAAATGTTGACCATGTATTAATAAAATGATAACATTTTTATCATGTATTTAAAATGTGAATCAAGCATTTAAAAAATGTTAAATGTGTATATTAAAAAATGTTGACACGTAGTAAAAAATGTTAATCAAGCATTTGAAAAATGTTAAATGTGTATGGAAGAAATATTGATGGACACGGATTTTTGACTACTGGGTGCTCCACCCCCCTGTATGAACATTAAATTCAAAAGAAATACCAGGAAAGTGGAAAAAAATCTAGGATTTTGGGATATCAAACCTTGGTGCCCAATCTACTTTCGTGCAAAGTTTCGTGAAAAATGGCATTCGTGGTATTCTCACTAAAAAGACAAAAAATTCCTTTGTACAAAAATACCTGTTTGGGTGGATCGTAGGTCGGACTGTATTTTCTCCGTCACCGATACATTTTTTGGAATTTCATCTCAAAACTTAACACGAGAGTAGACTGGGCACCCAGGTTTGGTATTTCAAGATTCTAGATTATTTTGAATTTTCCTGGTATGTTTTGAATTTGATATTCATATAGGGGGTGGAGCACCCAGGAGCTCCTGTGCATTTTCCAAATGTTGACCATGTATTAGAAAACAAATGAAAAAATTGGTCATGTATTTATAAAATGTTAATCAAGCTTTTGTAAAACAATATTGAACAAGTATTTGAAACATTTTAATCAAGCATTTGAAAATTTGTATAAAAAAGTTGGCCATGTACTAATAAATATTAATCTTATATTTCAAAACTGTTAATCAAGTCTTTTTGAAAATGCTAAGATTGTGTATTGAAAAATTGTTAACCATTTATTAAAAGGTTAAATTATAGATAAAATGTTAAATGTGTATTAGAAAATTGTAATAGATACATACCAAAAATATGTATAGAAAACAATGAATACCCGAGAGAAAACCAAAAAAGAAATGAAAATGAGAAAGAAACAAACAAAACCAAAGGAAAATGAAGAAAAAAGGAATAGGTCAATGAAAACCCAGAAAGAAACAAAAAATCCAAAGAAAAACAAAGAAAAAGGGGAGAAAAGAAGGAAAAAAATATTGAAAACAGAGAAGAAAACTGGTGAAAAAACAAAAGGAAAAAGAAAGAAAAACCAATGAAAGCCAAGTAAGAAACAAAGAAAAATGGTTAAGCTCAAATAATAACAGAGAAAATGGAGAAACTAAACAAAGAAAACCCCAAAAAGAAACAAAAAACAGAAACAAAAAATCCTAGCAAAACCAGCCAACGAAGCACAGCGAGCGAGCGAACTCCATCCAAAAACAAGAGAACAACAAGCAAAGGAAAAAAAACACGAAACTAGGACGGCCCAATAGGTCCATGGCAAAGGGACAGAGCTTCAGCGAGACAAAAGGAAGTCTCCCGTGAAGCGAGATATCGAAATCACTAATTAAAGAATACTCCTTGCAAAGATCACTTCCACCTTCCCAGTTTGTGACAAGTGACGCGTTGCATGTGCGCCACTTGTCGCAACCTAAAGTTTTCCTTTTTTTCGTATATCCATTTATTCAAAACGTTTTATCTCTTAATTCGTGCATCCAAATCTCGAACCGTTTTTACCGTTAAGTTCCTCGCATTGAGATCTTCAAAACCAGATCCCATGTTGATAGGTTTTGATGAACTTTTTTTCACAAAAAAAAGATGAAAAAACCGAGCCGGGAGCATGTTTTGTTTTACTAAAGAGGCATGACCGTGCATCTCGCGCGAGCAAAATTATGCCTCTTGCGGAAGGAAAAAAAGGAAACCATGTTTTTTTTCCAAGAGGAACCGTACCTCTCGCAGAAAGAAACAAAATAGAAACACGTTTTTTTCTGTTTCCGAGATGCATGGCCGTGCCTCTTGCGAAAGAAGAAAAAAACAGAAAACGTGTTTGTTTTCATTTTTGAGAGGCACGGCGACACAGCCGTGCCTCTCGCAAAGCACAACCGTACCTCTCGCGGAAGGAAAAAGACAGAAAACCCGTTTTTTTGTTCGTGCCTCTCGCAGAAGCCAAAAAAACTTTTTTTCGTGCGATTTTTTTTCCAAATTTGTTTTTGGTCCAAAAGCTAAGAAATGCCGGTGAACAACCAAAAAGTTGAAACTAATCGGGAAAACCCCGATTTAAAAGCCAAAAACTCGTGCGGAAAATAAGAAAACAAAATCCGTAGTGAACGCCCAGAGCGCGACATGTGACGGTGACTGAGAGCGCGCCAGCCCACCCGCAAGTGATCGTTGCGAGGCTCCCGAAGAAGCGCTCGTCAACTAATTGCTCCCGCGAAACCATGGTTGCGGGTTTAGGAAAAAAATATAAAGCTTCACACACTTTGAAATTCTAAGCATTTGCCAGGCCGGGCGGGTTAAGGCCCGCCTTGCAAAAAGCCCAACCTTCAAAAGCCCACCCAAAACCACACCCGGCGCATCGTCAGGACAGTAGCTACGCATGCAATGATGATAAATACAAAATATAGAAGAGGCATCTGGATAGATGGAAGGGCCTGTTCCTCAAGCACGGAAAGAGACGTGCAATCTTGGAAACTTCTGTGGGGCACTAAAATTCCGGGGAAAATACATATGTTTACATGGAGATTAGCATGCCACTCTATTCCGACTGAAGACGTTAGGACAAAGAGAAATATGGCTACATCGAGTTTGTGCAGTCTGTGTGGGGCGGAGGACTCCTGGCGCCACTCGTTGCTCGAGTGCTCGATGGCAAGATGCGTATGGGCATTGGTTGATGGGGAACTGGCAGAACACCTGTGCGAAACGACGGAACCGAGCGCTAAGCAGTGGCTATTCTCCATGATAGACATATTATCGCATGCAGCCTTCGTGAAACTATCAGTCACCCTTTGGGCAATTTGGTGGGTGAGGAGGAAAACAATACACGACGAAATATTCCAGAGTCCTGCTGCTACTCATCAGTTCATATGTAGCTTCATCAGGGAACTTGAAGCCCTTTCTGTTAAAAAGATCAATCTGCAGGGAACCAATATGGCTATTGATCCTCGGCCAAAAGCTCCTCCACCGGGTTTTATGAAAATTCACGTCGATGCTAGTATTGCTAGAAACCAGAGTAGAGGAGCGGCCTCGGCGGTATGCAGAGATGCGCATGGCAATTATGTTGGAAGCTCGTCGTTGGTCATTGAGGGAGTAAGCAACGCGGCAACGATGGAAGCTATTGCATGTAGGGATGCTCTCTCCCTAGCGGATGATCTGATGTTACATAGCTTCATTGTGGCGTCCGACTCGAAGCAGGTTGTGAGTGAGATCAACAATGGCTCTAATGGAGTGTACAGAGCGATTTTATCAGAGATAAAGAATATGACTCTTTTGTTTAACTGCAGTTTTACATTTGAAGGCAGAGCGGTTAACCGTGATGCCGATAGGTTAGCCAAGTTTTTAAACTCTTTAGACCAGGGAAGACATGTGTGGTTGATGCAACCTCACGACCTGATTGTAAGCCACTTCATGTGGAGTTTGATCAATAAAGCTTGGTGATATCCCTAAAAAAAAAAGCTACGCATGCGGCCATGACGATCGGACGGTTGGAACTGAGTGGCGTGCTGAGCCCTGCCGGTGCCCGTTCGCCCGCATCAATTGCCGTTCAAGTATATCATGGAATCAAGCAATGATGTTCAGACATCGCCTCCCTTCAGTGCCCGATATTCAGCAGCCTAGCCTTCCAATAACCAGCGAAAGAAATGGCTCATCTCGCAGCAACGAACTGGCGATCTTCTTTATTTGTTCTGTCCACATACATGACTATAGACAAGGGATCTTCAACGGAGCCATTTTTCTTGAAATTGTCGGGCAGACAACCCAAGTGAGTGAAGAAACTATTGGTACACAGCTCCATTGCGTCATTGAGGAGCTGATCCTTGAGTCTGTCGGGCAAGATCCAAATCAGTAACCTGAGCCTGACGAGTGCCACTCCTTGTCTGCACTGAATATTCTGCAGGGCACTCATTAAAGCATCCACAATGCTTGTCTCTTCTGACTTGCACTGATGACCCCGTTGGAATTTGTAAATCCTGCAAAGACCTGCCACGTCCATCATCCCGTCCCATGCATGGCTGCTGGCTAGTCCCACACTCCCACTCCACCACCAAATAATCTTGTCGCGGTCAGCAAACTTATTCTGCCGTCCGAACTACTCCCTCTGTAAACTAATATAAAAGTGTTTAGAACACTAAAATAGTGATCTAAACGCTCTTATATTAGTTTACGAAGGGAGTACATATTCTGCTGTTCACTCTGTAATTGTTGGCTCATCTTCAACTACGATGCTGTTTGGTTTGAAATTAAGTTTGTCAAAGATTGCCACACTTAAAGTTAGACAAGTTTGGTCAACTTAGATATATGTTTGGTTCAAGCCACATCTTAGACAAGTCACGCTAAGGTCTCATATCACATATACTCAAAAAGTATGGCAAGATTTATTTAGATTTGCGAACTTATGATTCTCATTTTGAAAAACTAATAACCTTAGATAAGTTTGCCAATATTATATGGTAAAATGTGACATTCTTAGTCCTAGAACCAAACAGTCCCTACATAACTAACATGGCAACTGTGTTTACATGGACGGGGAATTCAAAAATTATTTTTGAGATGAAGGCGCTCATGCCATTTGACAGGTCAAAGGGGTCCAGTACGTATAATGGCACCTTGGTCATACTGCCTCTGCTTTTCATTCACGTACAGCTAGTAGTACTGCACCACGCTACACGTTCCGTCTTTCCTCTCTCATGCAAGTGCAGCCAAATTAATTTGGATTTCGGCCAACAGCTAACTGCAACGCCAGCAAAGCCGGCCAACACAGTACACGTGGACCCTTAGCCATACGAGCTGCGACACGCCCTCGTGTCTTTGTCTTGGAACGGGTACACGTGACCTTTAATTTGGTGGTCTGGCCATGTTATTTCGTTTTTCCAAAAAAAAAAATCTCTCCCTCCTATTTTCCTCATATATACCCAAGTCCACCAGAAACTACGGAAAAACTAACGCCCACACGTGTGGGCCTTCGCACATCGCCCACACGTTTTCATCACCACTCATTTTGCCACGTATGAATAGATGACATCAGCGGGAATCTTTTTGGTTTTCGGCTTAAAAATGTTTTATCTCTTAATTAAAAAAGTGAATTAAAAATCCGTTTTCATCATTAAATCCGTTACGACGAGATCTTCAAAACTAGACCCCATGTTGATATATTTCGATGATTTTTTTTTGCCCAGAAGTTGCCATGATGTTTACACTGTAGTTGCCATAGTGTTTAAACTAAAGTTGCCATGTGGCAATTTTAGTTTGTAGATCATGGCAATTTTAGTTTTTTGCTGATGGCAATTCCAGTACTTTGATCATGAAAATATTTTTTGTATGAACCATGACAATTTTAAGTGCATATATCATGGCAATTTTAGTTTATGGTGCATGACAAGTCTAGTTTCTTAATTCCTCGTTTATAATATGTCAAAAATTACTTTTAAATGTAAAAGAAAAATAACTGAAACATATCATGGCAACTTCAGTGTAAACACCATGGCAATTAATGTGTAATAGACATGGCAACTTTTAACCCAAAAAAAAATTCATCGAAATATATTGATATGAGATATAGTTTCGAAGATCTCGTCGCGAGGGATTTAATGGTGAAAACGGATCTTCAATCGGATTTTTTGTTTAAGAGGTAAAACATTTTAAAAACTGAAAATTCAAAAAGATTCTCGCATGCATGCATGCGATGACGTGACAATCTATTTGCATTAAGGACATATGGTGCATCTCCCTTCCTGCCACATGTGTGGCAGTTATCGACGTCCAGAAACTAAGGACAGCTATGTTAGAAAAAAAAACTTGAGGCATCTTGCACGAGCTTCCTCGTTCTGCCTCTACATATTGTTAGATAGACTAGCACATATATCCGTATGTTGCATCGGGATAGATAATTGACATTTGCACCTAAACACGACAAAAGCTCAAATTTTTGAAAGAACTTCCCTCAGCAATAGATTTTTTAAACTGCTTGGCTATGATTTTTGTATATGGGCTCTTTCTCTCTTTTAAATGCTAAATGCTGGATGGGTGCCCTTTTGGTACAACACTTTTGATCAACATTAGTCACTCCCTCCTCTTTTATTCCTGGATGCATACTCAAAGCTTCCAGCAATCTCACTTAAGCCATGCACTTTCATTGTAAACTTGGTCATCTTTTATCGGATCTTCCTTTCTTTTTATTTCATGATGGTCGGGTCCTTTTTCATCAAATAGTCCTCTATTTATTGGCACGCGCCAACCTGGTCCTTTTTCATTGAATCTTCCTCTCTTTTATTCACCAATTGGGTCCTCTTTCATCGGACATTCCTCTATATTATTGGGGTATGCATGGATTAGTTTCTTCCTTCATTTTCTAATATAAATGAGACCGACACTTCACCCTTTTCTTGCGATGGCTTGCTGATTTTCAGGTAACTCATGCATGAACATATTTAAATTTGTGAAATTTGATTTTAAAAAGCAAGGTGGTACTTTTTTTTGTAGTAACTAACCCAATTTCTATGTTCGATCCTCAGGAACAACGACGCAACCTGTGCAATCGAAAAGAAAACCAAGGAATATGAAGCCCATCAGAGAAATTTGCTGGTCGTAGAAAAATCCCAGTTAGGAGTGTATTGGCCCAGTATAGGTAATAGAGCAGCAGGAGAATTGATACAAAGCAGACCTAGCTTCCTCTAAAAAAACAAAGCAGACCTAGCTGTGCATACAAATTTGAAGTTTAATACAACATGCTAATTCACAACATCTAGTTTGCCTTGTTGGATACCGAGGTTGGAGTAGTTTGCGTGGTTATGAGTTCGACTCCCGCCAGACCTATTAATTTTTGGCACTTGAAGCCAGTAAAAAACAATGCGAGCATGTGTTGCCGCACTTCCTTTGCTGTATATATTATTAAGAAGAATGACCACTAAATAAGTAGTGGAACAATTGACTTTGCGTAGTGATGTCCCGGTTTTCTTTGTTTGCACATGTTCGTCAAATGGACAAAAGTAAAAAAAATAACAGAAGTAAAAAATAGCATACATATAAAAAGACATAAAATGGGACGAAACAAAGCGGGACCAAACCAAGAATACCTATTCCCTTTAATAGTAGGTATAGATATGAGTTTAAACATTGTAACCTCAACATCATATCTCTATCTCTATCTCACGTATCTCTCTCTATAACTACCGAATCCTAGCGATCGGTATCTTCCTTATAAACCACGACAGGGGTTGTTCCTATCCACGATCAATATAAACCATGCGGCTCCTCTCACCAGGAGTAGGAACGCTTCCATCTGACATGGTATACAGAGCCATCATCTTCCCATCTATCTAGCCAGAAGCCCTATCGATCTAGAAATCTTATCGATCGCCAGAAACCCAATCGTTCACCAAAAACCAATCACCATGTCTTTCTCCTCGGCCACTGCCTCCCTCAACCTCGGAGTTCCACCCGCCGAGAAGCTTACCAAGGGGAATTTCCTCCTGTAGAAGGCGCAGGTGATGCCGGGCCTGCGAGGAGCGCAGGTCATCGGCCTCCTAGACGGATCCGACGCAACGCCCCCGAAGACGGTGCAGCAGCAGCAGACGGACAAAACGACAGTCATGGTGCCGAATCCCCTCTATGCGCCATGGCTATCCAAGGACCAGCAAGTTCTCAGCCATCTTCTGAACTCTCTGTCAAAAGAGATTCTCGCCCAAGTTGTGAGTAAAGAAAATACGTTTGATCTATGGACTGCCATTACCACGATGTTTGCTTCGCAGTCCCAATCTCGAATCACGAATTTGAAAATTGCCATCACCACCACCAAGAAGGGCTCCATGTCAAGCACCTCATACATCGCCCGGATGAAAAATCTCGGGGATGAAGTTGCTGCAGCAGGCCGGCCTGTCTCTAATCCAGAGATGGTGGACTATGTCCTGGCTGGTCTCGATCAGGACTATGATTCGGTCGTGGCGGCCATTGGCACCGTCAAAACCTCCATCACCGTCGACGAACTCTTCGTCCGGATCGCTGCTTTTGATCAGCGAATGGAAATGCTAGGCGACGGCTCCGACGCTAGCTTCAACACCTCCGCAAACTTCACGTACATGGGGCGTGGCTAGTCTCGCGGAAGAGGGCGCGGGCGTGGCAACAAAGGCCATGGTTGAGGGAGGCGCTCACCATCTTCTTCACCAAGCAGCGGCAAACAGGAGAGGTGGTTGTCCCCAACAGCAGCAACAGCAGCAACGCCCACAGCACCGGGACTATCCCGAGTGCCAAATCTACCTCAAGTATCTAAAGAGAGTTCTTCATGTGCCTCGAACATCAAAAAGTCTTCTCTCTGTTCATAGATTTACTCTAGATAATCGTGTTCTCATTGAATTTTATCCTTATTTATTTTTGGTTAAGGACTTGACACGAGGAGAAAACTTCTTAGGGGAAAATGTGTTGGAGGTCTCTACCCACTCATATCTTCATCATCTTCATCATCATCGTTAAATAAGCAAGCTTTTGTCGCCATCAAGCCTTCATCATCAAAGTGGCATAGTAGATTAGGTCATCCCTCATCAGTTATTGTCAAGCTTGTGCTTAGTAAAAATAAGCTTCCCCATTCGCATGAGTCTAGTATTGGTCAGTTTGTGATCCATGCCAACAGGCTAAAAGTCACCAGCTTCCATATCCTGTATCTACTAGCATCTCTACTGCACCCTTACAACTTGTATTCTCAGATGTTTGGGGGCTAGCTCCTACTTCAGTTGGTAGATATTCACACCATGTAATCTTTATTAATGATTATAGTAAGTTTACTTGGATCTATCTTCTCAAGAAAAGGTCTGAAGTGTTTCAAGTTTTCTCAAATTTTAAAAATCTTGTTGAGAGAAAATTGAACACTCTGATCATTGCCATGCAAACTGACTGGGGGGGGGGTGAATACAAGAAGCTCAATTCATTTTTTCGGCAACTTGGTATCTCACACCATGTTTCATGTCCACACGCTCATCAATAGAATGGCTCTGCAGAAAGAAAGCATCGCCATGTGATTGGCCCTTCTTGCAAATGCATCTATGCCACTAAAATTTTGGGATGAAGCATTTTTGACTGCCACATATCTCATAAACTTGCTCCCTAGCAAAGTCATCAACTTTGAGACACCTATCACACGTCTTTTTGGCACTACTCCAGATTACAAATCTTTGAGTGTCTTTGGTTGTGCATGTTGGCCCAACTTACGACCATATAATACACGCAAACTTTCCTTTCGCTCAAAAAATGTGTTTTTCTAGGATATAGTCCCATTCACAAGGGATTAAAATGCCTAGATGTTGCTACTGGCAGAGTCTATATATCTCGTGATGTCGTGTTTGACGAATCCATCTTTCCGTTTGAGTCTCTTCACTCAAATGCTGGAGCCATTCTTAAAAAAGAAATTCTACTTCTTTCCTCCAACCTTCGGAATTTTGAGCAAGGGGGCGATGATTGTACTGACCAATATGATAATTCAACCAGTTCTAGTTGTGTATCTATTCCTGTGCAGATCCATGGAGAAAACGCAGGAGAAAACGGAGCAGAAAATGATCAAAATTTGGCACCAAACGACCCTATATTTGATGTGCTGGAGGAAGAAGAAGCATGCATGGAGCATGAGGTGGATCTAGAGCAACCTGCAACACCGCAGCGTCAGGCGCCCTCGGATCGCGCGCGGAGATCGACTCTAGATTGCACGTCCACCAGGAGCCATCACCGAACTGCCATGTCGCCAGGCACTGGGCTGGCCCCGCGCCTCACGTCTGGGCCGCCAATCGCGACCAGTCTCCAGCCTAAGACGGTCGGATCAGGATCTGGCTCGGGGTCCCACTGGCCCACGCGCACTCAGGCGACAGCGACGCGTCCGACATTCTCTATGGCATGCGGGTCTCCAGCGACAAGTCTCATTGGTTCAGGTGCGAACACAGGTGGCTATGAGCTCCGGGTTCGGATCAGCTATGCAAACCAGATCTAGAGAATCTGGTGGGTCGCCTGGATCTTCTGTGGCATGGTCGCCTGTGCCATCTCCTTTACAGCAGCCTACACCTTCTGTTCAACCACCGTCAGCACTGGTTTCACGAGTCATGACTCATTTACAAAAAGGTATAAGAAATCCAAAGGTTAGAATGGATGGTACTATACCCTATGGTATGTTATGTGTTGCAGGAGAGCCAGCAAGGTTAGAAGATGCACTTGGAGATTTGAACTGAAAAAATGCAATGGATGAAGAGTACTCTGCACTGATGAAAAATAAAACATGGCATGTTGAACCTGGACAACGAGGTAAAAATATCATTGACTATAAATGGGTGTATAGAATTAAGAAAAAGGCAGATGGCTTGATTGACAGGTATAAGGCACGTCTAGTTGCAAAAGGGTTCAAGCAACGCTATGGTCTAGATTATGAAGGTACATTTAGTCTGGTTGTTAAAGCTGCAACTACCAGACTAGTGCTGGCTATTGCTATTTCTAGGGGTTGGAGCTTGAGGCAGCTAGACGTTCAGAACACGTTCTTGCATGGTGTTCTTGAAGAGGAGGTTTATATGAGACAACCACCTGGGTATGCAGATAAGAAAGCACCTAACTATGTGTGCAAACTTGATAAGGCTCTCTATGGTTTGAAACAGGCACCAAGAGCATGGTACTCAAGGTTGAACTCTTAGTTGAGGTGTCTTCGGTTTGTTGCATCTAAGGCTGATACATCTCTCTTCATTTATAACAAGGCAAACACAGTCATATTTGTTCTAATCTATGTTGATGAAATTATAGTTTGAAGTTCTTCACAAAGTGCTACTAATGCTCTTTTGCATGACCTGAGTTCAGAGTTTGCCTTGAAAGGTCTTGGTGATCTACACTTCTTCCTTGGTATTGAAGTTAAGAAGATTCAAGATGGCATAGTGTTGAATCAAGAAAAATATGCCACTGAACTTCTAACTCGTATGGGAATGAAGGACTGCAAGCCTTCACCTACACCATTGTCCTCTTCAGAAAAACTTTCAGCATTTGAAGGGGAGCCACTCAAGGAAGAGGAAAACACAAAATATAGGAGTGTTGTGGGAGCCTTACAGTACTTGACACTGACAAGACCAGATATATCGTTTGTTATTAACAAGGTTTGTCAGTATTTACATGCACCTACTACTGCACACTGGACAATTGTTAAAATAATTGTACGATATATAAAACACAAAGTAAGTCTAGGACTTCAGTTCAGACGTTCCAGTTCTACTCTTGTCAGTGCCTTTTCTGATGCTGACTGGGCATGATGTAGTGATGATAGAAGGTCTGGAGGATTTGCTATATTCTTTGGTTCTAACCTTGTTTGTTGGAGTGCTAGGAAGCATGCTACAGTTTCAAGATCTAGTACTGAGGCTGAGTATAAGTCGCTGGCTAATGCAACTGCTGAGATCATTTGGGTGGAATCACTGTAATACGTCCATTTTGCATCATGTTTTCTTACTATTATCTATGATGTTTTATCCATAATAATGCTTTTTGGAGTAATTCTAATGTATTTTCTCTCATAATATGCAAGGTATACACAAAGAGGGAGAATTCCGGCAGCTGGAAATCTGGACCTGGAAAAGCTACATCAGGCCACCTATTCTGCACAACTCTAAACAAGCTAAAACTTCAAAGAGATTTTTTATCAAATATATGAGGAATATTGGAGCAAATATAAGGAGGCCCACCAGGTGGGCACAACCCACCTGGGTGCGGTAGGGAGCCCAGGCGCGCCCTGGTGGGTTGTGCTCACCCAGGCCCACCTCCGGTGTCCATCTTCTGGTATATAAGTCATTTTGACCTAGAAAAAAAATGAGGAGATGACTTTAGGGATGGAGCACCGCCGTCTTGAGGTGGAACTTGGGCAGGAGCATTTTTGCCCTCCGGCGGAGTGATTACGCCGAGGGAACTTCCCTCCCAGAGGGGGGAAATCATCATCATCATCATCACCAACAACTCTCCCATCTGGGGGAGGGCAATCTCCATCAACATATTCAACAACACCATCTCATCTCAAACCCTAGTTCATCTCTTGTGTTCAATCTTGTTACCGGAACTATAGATTGGTGCCTGTGGGTGACTAGTGATGTCACTTGAAGCTACGTCGGTATTTCCCCAAAGAGGAAAGGATGATGCAACACAGCGGCGGTAGGTATTTCCCTTAGATATGAAACCAAGGTTATCGAACGAGTAGGAGAACCAAGCAACACAACGTAAATAGCCCATGCACACATATAACAAATCCTCGCAACCCGACGTGTTAAAGGGGTTGTCAATCCCTTTCGGGGTATGGCGCCTCAAGTGGCAAACGGACGTGAGATAAATTTATAGTAAATTGATAGATCACACGCTAAATAAATAAATAAGAATAAATTGTAGCAAGGTATTTTTGGGTTTTTGGTTTAATAGACCTGAAAATAAAAGCAAAGGAAAATAGATTGCAAAGGTAAATAATATGAGAAAGAGACCCGGGGGGCGTAGGTTTCACTAGTGGCTTCTCTCGAGAAAAATAGCAAACGGTGGGTAAAGAAATTTCTGTTGGGCAATTGATAGAACTTCAAATAATTATAATGATATCCAGGCAATGATCATTATATAGGCATCACATCCAAGATTAGTAGACCGACTCCTGCCTACATCTACTACTATTACTCTACAACCGCTATCGAGCATGCATCTACACTACAAAAAAATACACTTCCATGATGATACGTGTTTGTCACAGTAGGTCACATTTTTTGTCATGAATGTACATCCATGACAAATTTATGACAGAATCAAGATAGTCATACCTGTGCCGTCGTAGAAGTGTTCCATGACATTACGAAAATTATCATGATGGAAGTGTCCACTTCCATGACGATAAATCACGCGTCATAGAAGTGCTTTCATCAAGGGTGACCGAAACGTGGCATCCATCGTAACGGGACGCCGTTAAGCTATTAGGTCCGGTTTTGGATCCGATAACCCATTAACAGCCCGGACCAATGGGAATTTTCCACGTGTAAAATTCTCATTGGCCGGAGGAAACACGTGTCGGCTCAACGTTCGGCCAGATGTCATCCACTCATTGGACAGGAGGCGCCTATGATACGTCGACACGTGGCATGGCCTAACAGAGACCCATTCTTATGAAAAGGCCAGGCCTGTCAAAATAAGCGGGCCGACCCATTTGCGGCCTACTTGAGTCAGGCCCATTTACAAGTACGACCGATACAAGTTACACAGAATCAGCCCATCAAAGGCCCATTCTAGATTTGACAATTTCTAGCCCATCGCCAATTTAAGCCCGTTAACGACCCGCTATGTTTTTGGGCCCAATTGCAGCCCGAGCTTCTTTCGTCCTATTAGCAGCCCATCGTCAGTTCCAGCCCATTAATGGCCCGGAACGTCTTTTGGCCTTTTCTCGACCCATTCTGCAGTTGGGCCAATTCTAGCCCGCTGTGACTTTAGGCCTGTCCTCGGCCCATTCGGTAAATGGGCCAACTCTTAGCCCATTTTGTCTCTCGGCCTGTTAAGGGCCCGCACAACAGTTGAGCCATTGACTTTAGGTCCATTAGGGGCCACGTTCCACAGGGCATCACTTCAGCCCAACGCGACTTTCGGCATGTTAAAAGCCTAATTTGCAAATTGGGCCTCCTCCAGCCCATAACACTTTCGGCCTCTTACTGGTCCATAAAGTAAAAGGGACGAGACAAAATTGACATTTATTTCGGCCTGCTAAAGGCCCGCACGCCATTTCCATTTATATGGCCTATCGAGCTTTAGGCCTATTGACAGCCTGCTAAGAGTCGTTGTTACGGTGGGCCCATTTGGGATCCACTTAATATTATTTTGACCAGCCCAATTAAGGCCCGCTTTGACTGCACATGTTTGTTCGTTTGTATGGCGTCCAGGAAATGTTTGGGCGTGTTGGCCCCCATTTCAACGATATAGCATATTCAAGAAATATCCTACTCTATACTATCGCCTCTAAAAACATACACTATACAATAAAAAGCATAGAAACGTAGAATAATCCTACACTATACAATAAAGAAATTACAGCCGAATATACCCACTGGGCATTATAGTTCGGCACCAGTGATTATAAAGCGTACACAAACAGCAAATTACATACACTGGATAAATAAAGCTCATACATCATGGACACACATCAACAAAACTTACCATTTGAACTATAATCTCTTCAGAAAAAAAAGGATTGGCCGGATTCAGATAGCACAAATTTCAGACTGCAAAATCTCCTATTCCTTCGTGGTTACCTCAGTGTCTTGTTTCATTTTTGACTCCTGTATCTAATAACTGCATGTACAGTCTCAACTTGTTGATTGTACGTTGAGAATCATGTACACGTTGTCTTGCCACCTCTAGTTGATGCTCGAGAACATCAGCACATTCCAATTCCAATCCATAATCATTCGGTAACAGCCATGCCGCACTGCTCGCAGATCTTTGTGTTGATGTCACTTCATCTTGAAATGTTTCTGTAAGTACACATGACTAGGGCAAAAATATAGTTACAATAGTGAAGCGAGCAAGACAGACTATTTTGTACATGGCAAAACAGGACTAACAATAATGTTACATGTCATGAAGCATAAGTAGGTGATATTTTAAAAATTATAAAAAAGGTAGTCTGTGCAGCCTGCATACAGAAATCTCTCTTAGCTCACCAAAGGAGCATGATGTTGGGGCCCAATCCAAAACACGGACAAGTTACAAATTTAGACAACACGTTGCATATAAGTAAGCAAGCAGTTGACCATTCTGTAGCTCAATTAAAGTCTTAGGGAGCATAATGAGCAACAAAGGGATTCATATAAACCTACTACAGTAAGCAAAACTACGCAATCATTAGCCTAGTATAAACTAGATTGTGAGCCTCATGCAATAATAGTTGGCTAGTAGACTTCACATGTGCTTATTACCTGTAGCTTATATTCACAGGTGCTTATTTTCTTAGGATAACTCATAATAACTGTTCCTAAGAAACTTGGCCAATAGAACTGACATACAAATAACATGTCACGATGATTGGAATGGAGGAGTGACCTACCATAGCACACTGTATAGGCTCACCGTTGCCTCTCCTTTTTTGTGATGTTCCATGAAATTGCCACATACATCTTATACTTTTTCATTATGTAACCCTATCTGCAAGTTGACACGGCTAATTTTAGACATCTCTACATGATAATACATTGCATATCCCTTGCGCATATTTAAACCACCTATTAATGATTGTGTGCGTAGCATAAACTAGCCATGACTCTGTGTGCTGGACTAGAAGACACTCTAAGGGAGCCTAATGTAGTGCACTGGAATTCCTACATGCCACCTACGATTTTGTGTAATGTACTGCCTCTGTTCCTAAATGTATGTCTTTGTAGAGATTCCAGTATGGACCACATACAGATGTATATAGATGCATTTTCGAGTGTAGATTCACTCATTTCGCTCCATATGTAGCCTATAGTGGAATCTCTAGAAAGACTTATATTTAGGAATGGAGGTACGAGGTAGTATCATGTATGACAGCTACATATCTAATTTAGCAGCCAGTAGTAGAAATCATTGTCTGCACAAAGGGATTACTGGTTGAAAATCCTAGCAAAGCACGCTGGCAGGCACACAACAATACAAGAGAGAGAGAGACACACTTACAAGATCATAGCAATGCCTCAGTCCAGGATCTTGGTTGGCCAAGCTGTTAGATCCAGAAGAAACATCGTCCTTGTAGTTTTTGCCAGCTGCATAAAGGTAACAGCGACCTGCTAGTATATTTGAAGTACATCGGGCATGTGATGCTGGACGGTTTAAAGGTGACAAGTACCTAGGCCGTGGCGCGTGGTTGGCATCTTGCCAGACGGTGGGAATCAGGTTAGAAACGTCAAGGGTGATGGCGTTGCGCTGGCTGTCGGGGTCCGGTAAGGAGATCTAGAACCGCCGAGTACGGTGTTTGAGGAGCGTCTCCGGTAGGGTGGACTACGGTGTGGGTGAAGCGGATCTGTGGCTGTGGACGAGGGCGTTAGTGAAGCTGCTCCGATGGTTGGGTTAAGGATGGTGTCGACGATGCGGATCTGCGGCCGTGGATGGGGCGTCATAAGCTGCTCCGGTAGGTTGAATGGGGGTGCGACGAAGCGGATCTGTGGCCATGGACTTGTGAGTTGGCAAAGCGGCCCCGGTAGGGTTGAGAATGGTATAGGCGAAGCTACTCCGGTAGGGTTGACGATGGTGTCAGCGAAGCGGCTCCAGTAGGGTTGAGGAAGGTGTCGGTGAAGAGGATCAGAGGCCGCCGGTAGGGCGGCTCCGGGGGGTGTGGACGAAGCATCTCTGGTGGGGAGTACGAATGAGCCGCTGCAGATGCGTTGCGGTTGACGGGAGTAGCGGCAAAGAAGATCCGACGCCGTGGACAAGGTCGACACTGAATGGGCTGTGGTACAGTGGTGGATGAGCAGTCTACTTGTTTCTAGTGGAGGTGGGAGGGGTAGATGCGACTGCAGAAGCAGATCCGGCGAGGTGGACGCCGCTGGCAGTGAATGGGCTCTGGTATGCCGGTGGATGAGCAGTCTAGGGTTTCGAGAGGGGAGGGGTAGAAAGGCCGATGAAGTACGGACAGTGTGATGTAAGATGCTCTGGTGTTGTGGATTTAGTCGTTTTTGCGGGAGGGGGAGAGGAAATGGGGGTGCCATGTGGTGGGGGGAACCGGAAGTTACCAAAGCAGCCCCAACCTATTATGTAGATGAGGGCGATATTGTTACTGTTGTTCTCCGTGCACCAAGGACAAAAGGGGAATTTCGCATGCTAAAGACTAGGTGGCGGAAATTTTAGAAGGACGCAGGAGATTTTTCCGCCCGCGGGATCGTCCGTATCTAGTTCCAACTAATTTTGGACCGTGCTAGCAGGAAGGTCATGCGAGACTGTGTACACGGAGCACGCGTCAGCAGTTAATAACTGGTGTGAAGTCCACCCTAGAAAAAATACAATAACTTGGGATGATGCGCCGATAACTTGGACGTTCACATGGGCACGGCCAATCGTACGGGTGTAGAGGCGCGTTCACAAAAAAGGGATCAAACGCTCGGCCTATGTATTTCTCGTGTAAATAGATAATTTAGTGCCATTGGTTATTTACTTTAAACATAATGCATTGACGTGTTAGTGTACAGGCGCACAAAAAGAAATGGATATTGTAGTCCCACAAAATAAATGGATATTGTAGTCCGCTACTTAAAAGTGTTATCTCATATGATTACATAGCCTCCATTTCATAAATTGTGTACCCGTTGAATTCATATATGAATATTACATATATTACTTCATAATAAAACCTTAAATCATCCAAGACTAATGAATTTGAATGCAAGAGTAACAATGGTGCATGTACATGATAGCTATATTGGTTGTTTGAAGAAACATCACTGTATCTTTGGCATGCACAATTCAAAAAGGTTTATTTAGATAGAAAAAATGTGATATGTGAGTGTCCAATCTTTATAGCGTTGAATCGATATTGTACCTTTGGCCAAGATACGAAGTAGATATTGATTTATGTTCAAGTGATGCATGTCCACGATCGCTAGATAGTGATACGTGAATGAATTGCGTGCAATCTCTCTCACACACATACATATCTCATTTCCCCGTGGGCATCGGAATCACACACGCGCACTTCGTGTATTTCTCTCTGTCGGTGTCAAAACCGGCGGATCTCGGGTAGGGGGTCCCGAAATGTGCGTCTAGGCCGGATGGTAACAGGAGGTAAGGGACACGAAGTTTTACCCAGGTTCGGGCCCTCTTGATGGAGGTAAAACCCTACGTCCTGCTTGATTAATATTGATGATATGGGTAGTACAAGAGTAGATCTACCACGAGATCAGAGAGGCTAAACCCTAGAAGCTAGCCTATGGTATGATTGTATGTTATGGTTGTTGTTCTACAGACTAAAACCCTTTAGTTTATATAGACACTGGAGAGGGTTAGGGTTACACAAGGTCGGTTACAAAGGAGGAGATATCCATATACGTATTGCCTAGCTTGCCTTCCACACCAAGTAGAGTCCCATCCGGACACGAGACAAAGTCTTCAATCTTGTATCTTCATAGTCTAACAGTCCGGACAATGGAGATAGTCCGGCTATCCGGAGACCCCCTAATCCAGGACTCCCTCAGTAGCCCCCCAACTAGGCTTCAATGACGATGAGTCCGGCGCGCAGTATTGTCTTCGGCATTGCAAGGCGGGTTCCTCTCCAAATTCTGTGTACCTGTCGAAATAATGTCTGGTTTCTTGTGAATGTTTGTACTCCTTGGCTTCCACGCCCAATAATGGCCACTTTCCACATGTCGAGCGAATGTGAAGAGCCAGGGTGTTTTCATATTTACCCTCCTAGCTGTGTGAATGAGCCGCCTATTTAAAAAGACGAGGATTCAGATCCAAATCACACCATCCCCCCTTGGCGAGCCTTCATCGGAGCGCACCCGACAGAGATCCATTCCATCATGGCCGGTCGACGCAGCTCCTCCTCTCGCACCCCTAGCTCCAAGCCGGGAGATTGGGAGAGATGTTCCATCCCGCACAACAAATTGGTGATGCTTCAGTCCAAGGGATTTCTTCCCCCAGCGTACCTGGTCCCGGTTCGAGCCGGGCTTGCCATCTACAATGGCGGAGAGCAAGCGGAGAGCCGTCCCAATCCCTCCAAGGGAGAGCGGGTATGCCTTGTCCCTTATTTGGTAAGGGGGCTCGGATTCCCAATTCATCCGTTTCTCCGGGGGCTTCTGGAGTTCTACGGCCTCTAGTTGCACAACCTTACGCCTGCCTCCCTGCTGCATATCGCGGGATTCGTAGCCCTTTGAGAGTTGTTTTTGGGCTGTGAGGCTCATTTCGCTCTGTGGAAGAAGCTGTTCTGCCTTGTGCCCCGTTCTAAGAAGGGATCAATATATCAAGTGGGCGGAGCCGAAGTGTGGCGTATTGCCGGGACCGGATACCTGTCCGGGACCCTGAAGAAGATGTCCGAAGACTGGCCTTCAGAATGGTTTTATATAGAAGATGTCCCCCTCCCGGACCCTATTCGGATCGGCCTCCCGGAGTTCGACAACGCCCCTTTGAAGAAGCGCCGGAGCTGGCGTCCACGGAGCTCCCTGGAGGAAGATGACAGGGACATTCTTTACCTGATGAGCCGGATAAGTTTTTTAGCTCGGTCCGGATTGACCATGATCGAGGTCATGGCCACATGCATCATGCAGGGGGTGCAACCACTTCAGTATAGAGGCCACCCCATGTGGGATTTCAACAGGGAGGATGACGCCACCTGCCACGGCCGCAAAGGGCCGGGATCAGCTGCCGATCTAATAAAGATCTTATCCACTTTGTACAAGGGAGAAGAGGAGGAATTCCTTCGTGTCAACCCGCATGGCGGATTTTCTATGTACAATCCTCCGGGCTGGGTAAGCGGAGACTTTTTATCACCCATCCATTTCGTATTCCCGTAGTTAAGTATTCATTCTAGCGATTTTATGGCAGGAGCTGCGCCAGGCAGTAAAGGAGATAAACAGCTCTCCTCCACAACCCGAGGACCCCGGACGGTCCCTTGACCCGGCTTCCCAGGAGGATCCGGACATATCTGTGGAGCTGATCGACGGGGTATTTTACCAATGGAGTAATGACAACGCCTTGGTGGCCATTACGGCCGATTACCCCGGGCTAGTTCTAGCCTCACAGGCGACTGAGACCGAAGTCCCATCATTTAAAAAGGGATTCATCCGTGCGCTTTTTGATTGCCATATAACAGCCGTGTTTTGCAGGGGAGGTCCTCGGGGCAGAAGGCTGAGCCTGTGGCAACTAGCCAACAAGGGGCCGTGAGGCCAGGCAGGCTGAAAAGATCCACAGTCCGGATTGAGACACCGGCGCAGCGGTACGGCGCACCGTCTTTATTATAAGATATTATTTTCAGAGGCATATTAATGCCCATGCCTTTTTTCCAGGAAAAAGAGCGCTCGCCGGACTATACCAGGAGAGGCTACCAATCGCGCCTCCACAAGCCAGACTCCAAGGCCGGATTCAGAGGCGGGAACGAATACAAGGCGGGCGCCGGGTGCTCCTCCGACAGAGGATGTGGATAAACTGTCCGCCACCCATTCCGAGGTGGAAAGTGCCATGAACCACATACGTCACCGGACTGTCCTTCGTGACGCTTGTTTCTCCCAAGAGGCATTGGATGCCTTCAACTCGGGAGACGCGCACCTCCGTGCCGCTCAAAATGGTCTAGCCAGAGCCACAGAGCAGTATGTAAAAGACATACGGGTGAGAAAATTTGATGATTATATATATCAGTAGCCCCTGAGACTTGAAACAGTTAGGATAACTGATTTAAGGATCATTTGTTATGCAGATTCTTACAGAAAAGAATACTCAACTGTCCCAGGAGCTGGAAGAGTGCAAAGCCCAACTTCAGGCCGCACTGGCCGTAGCAGGGGAGCCCAAAGAGACCCCCTCTGGTAACATATCCTTCGAATGATAAGTATCATATTAGAATGCGGCGTATATGCCGATCTGACGATAAAATTGCAGATGACGCTGGAGTAAATTCGGATAAGCAACAGCTCATACGCCAGCTGAAGGCTGGTGAGAGCATGCTTACGAGGGTGAGGCAGGAGAAGAATGATCTCCAAGATGCCAACACCAAGCTGGGCGTGGAACTAAAAGATGTTCGTGCCCAACTGTCGGACTCTGTTAAGGAGAATCGGCGGCTTCGACGCGGCATATTCAGTAAGTGCTTGAACGAACTTTGAAAAAGAGTTCAGCGAGGAAGCTGGCTGACAGAGTTATGTCTGTAGGTATGCTAACAGGTCGTCCTGCCGAGGAGATGCCTGGTTCAATGGGTGATCTTCTTCCCGAGCTCGCACAGTTGCACGAACGAGTTCGGCAGGTGATGCAAGGCGTCGCCCAGGCCTTGTGGCCGTCCGTCTCCATACCCGAAGGCCTTGGAGAGCTTGCAGAAAAGCTGAAGGGAGCTCGGCGGCGCTTCCGATTATGGAAGATATCGGCCTGCCGTTAGGGCACCAGGGAAGCCTAGGAAATGGTGAAGACACGATACACGAAGACTGACCCGAACCACATGGCCGAAGTCGGACCTGTGGGGCCTGATGGCAGGGAGATCCCTGTGAGTCTAGTATACGGCCAAGTAGAATTGGCCGCAAAGTATTCCCAATAGGACTGTAGACTAGACAGCCTATTGGATGGCATTGAAGAGGAATTCAACCAGTCAAATTGACTATGTAATTTAAAAGTGACATGTATGATGCCTTCTAGCCGGATTGTAGATCGTTTGTCGTGGCGGACCTTTTCGCTTCAGCCTCGGGACCCGACAGTCCGGAGTGTATCCGAATACCCTCTCGGTTATGTAAGAACCGGGGCCTGCGTGGAGACCAGGCGTAGGGGTCATTAGTGCTTTATAAGACAAGTGCCCAACTAGTTATGTTATATTACATGGGTAGTAAGAAACATCTTCCAGAGAGAATAGTTCCGTTAAGGGTTCCTTTCCCTGGGTAGGCATGCCCTAAAGTGCATGTCCGGACTGCGACAAGAAGCACAGAAAAAACATCTAGGGGCAGATATGGATAATAAATAAAATTCATCTTTTGTTCACCGACCGGATATTCTCTTAAGAATGCTAGCTTTCGGCTTCACCCAGTCTGAGGTACACGTCCGGCTGACCCGGCGGTAACAATCGCAGAGGTGCTCCCCTTATTCCCTAGCCGAATTAACGGGAACGTAGGGCATAAATACAAGAGCCAGGCAACCCAGCTTGGCCAAAACTTAAGTCATATCGGTGTATATAATGGTGAAAAAAGGTACATGCGGAAGTATAACACATGTGTTGGGCGTGAGGCCCAGGTAAATAATTTAAGCTTCTGTGAAAGAAGCCCCCAGGTATGAAGAGTGCAGCTAGCGCATCTGTAATGTACGAGTGAGGCACAAGGTGACCCTTGAAGGCCTAGAGGAATAAAAGAAAGTAAAGGGAAACAAGACAGATGATGCATATGCAGAAAATGGACAAAGGGAGGGGACTAACATAGAGTCCGGTGCTAAGCGTAGAATCTTCGAAGCCTGGCTGCGTTCCATGGGTTTGGCTCGAGTCGACTAGTCGATGCATCCCGCAGTCGGTACGCTCCACCGGTCAGAACTTGGTCGATAATGAAGGGACCTTCCCATTTGGGCTCGAGCTTGTTCTTTTTCTTATCCGGCAGCCGTAGAACTAGTTCGCCAATGTTATAAGTTTTGGCCCGTACTTCTCTGCTTTGGTATCTATGAGCCTGTTGCTGGTAAAATGCGGAACGGGCTTTGGCTATGTCGCACTCTTCCTCCAGAGTGTCTAGACTGTCCTGCCGATCGAGCTAGGCTTCTTTTTCTTCGTACATGCGCACTCGAGGTGAGTCATGAATTATGTTGCAGGGCAGGACTGCCTCTGCACCGTACACCATAAAAACGGTGTATATCCGGTACTACGATTCGGCGTGGTCCACAGCCCCCAGAGTACGGAGTCGAGCTCCTCTACCCAGTGCGTGTCGGACTTCGTTAAGGAGCGCACTAATCTGGGTTTAATGCCGCTCATTATAAGACCATTTGCTCGTTCGACTTGGCCGTTGGTTTGTGGGTGATAGACTGAAGCGTAATCGAGCTTGATTCCCATTTTGCTGCACCAGAGTTTTACCTCATCGGCTGTGAAATTCGTGCTGTTACCAGTGATGATGCTGTGGGGGACGCCGTAATAGTGTACGATGCCGGATATGAAATCTATCACCGGTCCGGATTCGGCTGTCTTAACCGGTTTAGCCTCTATCCATTTGGTGAATTTGTCCACCATGACCAATAAGTATTTTTTCTTGTGGGTTCCCCCTTTAAGGGGTCCAACCATGTCAAGCCCCCAGACTGTGAAGGGCCATGTAATGGGGATTGTCTGGAGGGCGGTGGGTGGCATGTGGCTTTGATTTGCAAAGAGCTGGCAACCGACGCAATGTTGGACCAAGTCCTGTGCATCTGCCCGTGCCATTGGCCAATAGAATCCTGTACGGAAGGCCTTGCTTACAAGAGCCCGGGCTGCGGCGTGATGACCGCCGAGTCCGGCGTGAATTTCTGCCAAAAGGTTCCGCCCTTTCTCTTCGGAGATGCACCTTTGAAGGACTCCGGTAGCACTTTTTTTATACAATTCTCCCTCATGGACCCTGTAGGCCTTGGATCGCCGCACTATGCAGCGTGCCTCATTTTGGTCCTCCGAAGTTCCTGTCTAGTTAGGTAGGCCAGGAATGGTTCTGTCTACGGGGCAATAATGGCCATTATTTCGTGGGCTGATTGTGTTACTTCGGTGGCGGAGCCTCCGATTGTGTCGGAGGGTTCGGTATCGGGTATTTTGGCTGGGTCCGGACTGTTGTTACCGGTGTCCCCTTCCCATGCTATGGATGGCTTGAAGAGCCGTTCCAGAAATATGTTGGGAGGGACCGCGTCGCGTTTTGCACCGATGCGGGCGAGGATATCCGCCCCCTGATTATTTTCCCGAGCCACATGGTGAAATTCGAGCCCCTCGAACCGAGCTGACATTTTTAGGACGGCGTTGCGATAAGCTGCCATTTTTGGATCCTTGGCATCGAAGTCTCCATTTATTTGGGATATCGCGAGGTTCGAATCCCCGCGCACCTCTAGGCGTTGAATGCCCATAGATACTGCCATCCGGAGACCATGTAGAAGGGCCTCATATTCGGCCGCATTGCTGGAGTCCGTATACATTATCTGTAGTACGTATTGGACAGTATCTCCTGTTGGGGACGTCAAAATGACGCCAACCCCAGGCCAGCCAACATTTTGGAGCCGTCGAAGTGCATGATCCAGTTTGAATATGTGCCGTACTCTTCAGGGAGTTCAGCTTCCGTCCACTCAGCGACGAAGTTAGCCAAAACTTGCGACTTGATAGCTCGCCGTGGCTTGTAGGTTATGTCGAACGGGAGGAGCTCAATGGCCTATTTGCCAATCTGTCCCATCGCGTCACGGTTGTTTATAATATCGTTAAGTGGTACTTCCGAGGCTACCGTTATCGAACACTCTTGAAAGTAGTGTCGCAGCTTCCGGGATGCCATAAATACCGCGTACGCTATCTTTTGATAATGCGGGTACCATGATTTGCATGGAGTAAGGACAGTGGACACATAGTAAACCGTCTTTTGAAGGGGGAATTTGTGTCCGTCCGCTTCTCGCTCGACGACGAGCACTGCGCTTACTACTTGATGAGTTGCCGCAATGTATAATAGCATTGGTTCGCCAATGTTTGGCGCGACCAGGACTGGGTTTGTTGCCAATATGGCTTTTATTTCATTGAGTCTGGCCGAGGCGGCATCCGTCGACTCGAAGTGTTCGGTGCGCCGGAGGAGGCGATAAAGGGGTAATGCCTTTTCTCCCAAGCGGGAGATAAAGCGGCTTAGAGCCGCCACGCATCCAGTCAATTTTTGTATTTGTTTGAGGTCTGTTGGGGTAGCCAACTATGATAATGCTCGGATTTTGGCCGGATTAGCTTCAATACCTTTACTAGAGACAATGAATCCCAGGAGCTTTCCGGCTGGTACGCCGAAAACACATTTTTCCGGATTGAGCTTGATGTCATATGTTCGGAGGTTGTCGAATGTGAGCCTCAAGTCGTCTACTAGAGTTTCGACATGCTTGTTTTTAACGACCACGTCGTCCACGTATGCCTCCACTGTTTTGCCGATCTGGTTTGCCAGACATGTCTGAATCATGCGCTGATATGTTGCGCCGGCGTTTTTGAGCCCGAAGGGCATTGTGTTGAAGCAAAATGGGCCGTATGGTGTGATGAATGCCGTTGCGGCTTGGTCTGGCTCCGCCATTTTAATTTTATGGTAGCCGGAGTATGCGTCGAGGAAACACAATGAATCGTGTCCTGCGGTAGCATCGATGATTTGATCGATGCGGGGGAGGGGGAAGGGATCCTTTGGGCAGGCCTTGTTGAGGTCCTTAAAATCGACGCACAAGCGCCAGGATTTGTCCTTCTTTGGTACCATCACCAGGTTTGCTAGCCAGTCCGGATGTTTTATGTCTCTGATGAATCCGACCTCCAATAGCTTGGCTAGTTCCTCTCCCATGGCTTGTCTCTTAGGCTCGAAGAAACGTCGAAGAGCCTGCTTGACTGGCTTGAATCCTTTTAGGATATTTAGGCTGTGCTCAGCCAGCCTGCGTGGGATTCCTGGCATGTCTGAAGGGTGCGAGGCGAAAATGTCCCAGTTCTTGCGTAGGAATTCTCGCAGTGCGGCATCGACATCAGGGTTTAATTGTGCCCTGATGGAAGCTGTTTTTGTAGGGTCCGTTGGATGGACTTGGAATTTGACTATTTCGTCCGCCGGTTTAAAGGAGGTGGACTTGGATCTTTTATCGAGTATCACATCGTTCCTGTTCACCGTGGAGCACAGCGCAGTTAGTCAAATCGAGTATTACATCGTTCCTGTTCCTGTTCACCGCCGGCGTGCTAGATGGGCCGCTGTGCCAGCCCATGTAGCAAGGGGGCCATGCCTGGGCCAGAGAGGCCAGCACGCGTGCCGGCCCAGCACGACACGATTACTTAGCATGCCTAGACGGGCCGTGCCGTGCCTGGCCCGTTTAACCCAGATCGGGCCGTGCCGTGCCGGGCCGGCCCATTTGGCCAGGTATACTTTGTATCCATTGGAACGCACGGGCTAGCATATTGGTAGTAGTAGTTTCTATCTCTATCTCTACTCTACTTTTATAAAAAAACAGAGTTGTTGATGATGGTGTGCCTACCATCCTGCAGTATAGCCCGTCTGATTTATATCTGACGGATAGGAAGGAAATAATGGCAATTTTGCAAAAAAACCCATACCCCTCTTATACTAGCAAGATGCCTGCGCGTTGCATGGAACATTAAAATCTTGTGGGAGAAAAGGATGAACGAAGGAAGAACTTATCTACAAATGTGGAGAGGAGTGCGGGTAAATTGTCATAGTTTCCTTCCTATTCGTTCGATATAGATCGGACTACCCATATTGCAGGATGGCAGGCACACCATCATCACCAACGCTGCTTTTTTATAGGCCGACCGATTTATATCTGATGGATAGGAAGAAAACCATGGCAATTTTGCAAAAAGAAACCTACACCCCTCTCCACATTTGCAAATAAGGCCTTCCCTCATTCATCCTTTTCTCTCACAAGGTAAACTACTCATACAAATGCATCATGATGTTCTGTGCAATGCACGAGAATGTTTCCTTGGGGGTCTCTCCAGCACGGCGTGGCCATAGTTGCAAGTTGACGCCCCTTGAGATGCCGACGTTGAGGGGCACTCAGATTTTGTCCGATGAGCAGGTAAGATGAGTTTGATCACGTAGTAAATGCATTCTAAAGACTACTTCCGTGTCCATTTCCTAATCCCCCCTGCCCACTGTTTCACAGGTTAGGCTCGGTGTGAGTGGAGATTGGCTTGCATATGTACGGGAGGGTACCAACATCAATTTGCACAACATTTACAATGGACCGTTCCCGTAGAACCTTTGTCCAACATTGGGATCAGCCATGCAACAGGCCACCGCCTGAATCGGTATGATGGAACCACGGTGAGATTGAAGAAGATAACACGAACCTTGCACATGGCGGTCAAAGGTGGACGATGTTGTCTGTGGCCGATTTGTTGCCGTATGAGTACGAAGACGCTGTGCTCCTTTCTAACCGCATCTTCGCGGTGACAAACCAGGGACTTGTTTCGTATGGGACACATCCAACGGTATACTCTCGAGTTTGCCACGAGTTCGTGCAGCGGTAGCACCACAAGGTCTGGCGCAGGAGTTACATTTACCTCTCGGGGCCCTCGGGTCTGAGCTTCAGTGCCTTACGACACCTACCTTTGAGTCAATAACATGTGAACCCGATAGGTGGCTGGTCCACATATAATGCTCTTGAAGGTAGAGGGGCAGTGGGGCCGAGAGGGGTGAGCCGCAGGTCGGGGGACGTGTGGTGTCATGGGTTCGAGCGGTGTTGTGGGAATCACGTGTGTCTATGGTAGAAACTTGATGCTCGCCGCATTTCAGTTGGCCCACATGTCATGCACACAAAGGCAGAGGGGCGGTGCGGCCGAGAGGGTGAGGCGCACGCCGAGGGACGTGGTGCCGTGGGTTGGAGTGGCGTCGTGGTAAACGTGATGGCCACCGTAGTTGAACTTCCATGGACAAGCTGTCATGTCTACAGACACATGCATTGCATACCGATCACTAGAAGGAGTAGTAGAGAAAGCTAGGCAAATAAATAGTTCCTTATAGTCAAGCGGACCCATGCTACTACTTGTTCTAATGACATGCACACCATCGAAATAGTCCATCTATATCAATATACATAGAGAGGGAATATTTTTCTTTACAAGAGAGGAATTAGTTAATCCATCCATAATGCCCTGCTGCTGGTGCATCTTCTTCTTCTTCTTCTTCTTCTTCTTATTCTAGTTCTTCTTGTTGTTCTCATTTTCTGTGGGAGACGGCTTCGCAACAAGCTCTCTGGACCTTGCAGCTATCTCAAAACTCACACGGGCATCGAGGGCAGCATATTTTATCCACTCGCACGTCAAGGGATAATTCTCCCATCCAGACAACCTTAATGCCAGCGTCTCGTCACCCTACTGAAGATTTGTTCCGAGCACAAAATTTGCTACGTCGAATAGGGATGGTGTCGGTTTATCACAATCTTCTACAGGAATTTTTATTTTGGTTTGTAGGTCAGTGATGCTTTTCAAATTAAGGTTGTACGGCTCCAACTTCTGTTTGTGCCCTGCGATGGCTGCCCCACAGAAGTATATGTCCTCTAGAGACAAGAAATCGTGAAGCTCACCTGGTATGGAGGGCGCGTTTATGATGTGGTACACCAAAACATCATCTCCGAGGCATAGCTGAAGGACGGCGGCGCGTTGGATCTTCCCAGTGGCACGCTCCGTGTACTGTGCGTCGAGACCGATGACATTCATCTCCACCTTTTGGAGGGAGTTGGATACATTGTTGATGCACTTCCGAACAACCCTTGGGTGGTCGGTGACTGTGGCAACTATGCTCAACGAGCCTTCGACGAGGACATGCTGGACGCTAAAAACCCGCATCTCGATCTCTTTCGCCATTTGGAACCGCTGGACCGGAGGGCTATGGTTTGGAGAATTAGGATTAGATGGCTAGTCTAACTGAAGAAGATGATTATTTATAGGGGCCTCGAAATTACTCTAGGAGGATGTGAAGAGGTTAAAACAATGTGAATGCAGTGTGGTTTGGATGCAAATGAAGATCAAGGAGTAGTGAAGAAGCCGAGGAAAATCGGTTCCCGATGAAGAAGTAAATGGGAGAAGTTATGCACATGCACGAGGAGAACTGCGGTTGTTTGACTGCTGCATGCAATGGATTGGACGGGCTCTTCTGTTGCCTTTTCTCTCTCCCGCACGCACAGAATGGCCCACTTGCATGCTGCAGTTTATTTGCTGGAGTCTGGCTGCAGCTGCTCATCCGTATGCTAATTAATGCTGTGAATGCGGGGCATGGAGGGAAATGGGCGCATGCAAAATGGTATATACGCAGACTAATTAGAGAAATAATGAAAAAAGTTATGCGCAGACAAAAGAGGGCCAGAGGGAGTACTACTCATGTTCCTTCTACTCCTACTAGTAGTAGTTGTACAATTGTGGTACACTTGATGGTCAAAATACTCTTATTCATCCGGTCCTCACAGTGAAGTGACAAGACCCTGCGCCCGAGGTGACACCAGTCCAGGCGGCGTGTCCGGGTTACCAAAGTCAGCCTCGCCTTGTGCACTGTGCAGTCACTGTCACCGCCATTGTATAGCATGCCTCGCCTCGTATTCCTCTCCCCTAGCACCACTCCATCTCCATATCCGTCTCGCCGGAGATCCCGAGGTCACTCTTCATCATCTCACTGTGCCCTCGCGTACCCTCGCCTCGCTTGCCTCCCCCAGTACCACTATTGCCTCGCTAGCCGCTCTAGCACCGAAAGCCTTCTCCCCCGTAAATCAAGCCCCCCAAAACCCCACCTTCCAAACTCCACCATGGTCAAACGCGAACCGCGCAACATCCATCTGAGCCGCGATTGGAGCAATCTCCCCAGTGACGTCCTCGACCTCTGTTGTTCCTGTATGGATATGTTGAGCGCCCTGCGGCTGGCTGCATGCTCGAGGGGCATGCACATGGCCATCGTCGAAGCGAGGCCTAAGCTTTTCAAGACACCCTGCTTGCTGCTATCTGGTCTTGGGAGATTTTCTCACTATAATACAGACGCGTACATGATGCCCCTCGACTTCAATCTGACCTCCATTAGCCCAAACTTCTTTGCGGGGATGTACTGGGTCGCCGTACATCATTTACCTCGACTTCGATCCGATCACCATCGGCCGAAACTTCTTGCAGGTATGTATTGGGTCGGCATGAACTCCCACTGGATGGCTGCCGTCAGAGAAGACGGGGAAAAGTTGGTGCTCTTGAACTTCCAGACCTCCCATGAGATTCTCCTTCCTTCGTTGGATGATATAGAGTTTTACCTTCGCGGTCCAAGTCATCTAGATTACGTCGTCAGTTGGATGCACCTTGTTTTGCAGAAGATTGTAATCTGCCAAGTGCCCACACAACATGCGGATTACGCGGACTTCAAGCTAATTGCGTTGTTCGACAAGGGACTCGCCTATCTTTCCGCCGGTGCCTTCTTTAGCTGGAGACAGCTCAGCTCGCAGTGGATCATCGTCAAAGCTGATACACACTTCTGTGATGCTACTGAACACAATGGCATCATCTACACATCGACAAAGCAGATGGCACCACATATTGCTCGGACGGTGCGTGTAAGTTGTTTCCGTCTGATGTTAATGGTGACGCCATGACACTATTTGAACTTTTTGTGATGATTGACATATCCCTCTTTGAGCAGAATTTGAGTAGAAGTATGGCAATGTATTAGAGACACCGTAAATCAGCTATATTTGGAATGAGTTAATTCGTGCGATTGTGACCATGTCATTACAACCAATTTGTACCCCTGAATAATCAAACTGTTAGGAAGATATTGATATTCTCCTTATTTTATAGTAATCTATATACTACTAAATATGAGTGTGTATCAATGGCCATGTTAGTTTCCTCATTTTCATGATGTAGAAACATGCATCACACTGTTGATTTCATCTAACCATACATTAGGGAAGTAAATGTGCATATGGAGAACTCTATATTTTGAAGTAGTGAAATCCTGTAATGCTTACCATGTGTACATACCTATGTTCGCCCTTCAGCAATCAATAGCTAGAATAATATGCTTGCAAAATTTTTTCCCACAGAACATGAGTATATAACAATGCATGGTCTGTTAGTTTCCTTGAAGAATTTGTTTGTGAGGACAGAACATGATAACATAACATGCATGACATGGTAGTTTCCTGTGAAGAATCGATTGTAAGATAACATGAGTATAACCATGCATGGCACTTCTATATTTTCGAACCCAGTACATTTCCCTGTATTTTCCTCCCAGTTCCAACAGGGACATATCAATGCTGTTTCTTTCATTATCCTACTCATACTTTGAACAATGTTGATCTTGCATTAACAATGCCTGTCCTTTTGGATATGATGCAGTGTCCCTACAGTTACTACCCTTTGTAATCACACCACCTTTGCCAAAAACAGGGAAGCACAACTAGTTCCTCGCTCGATCAGAGGACGGCAAAAGACTGGTGATCATTCGGACACATGAGCCGGAAAAGTTATATTGCAAAACCCCCATTGTATGCAAGCACCGTGAAATACGTGAGTATCCGGACAGTGGCTGTTACGTCTATGAGCAGGATACCAGCTTGTTGGGGCCTGCATGATTTTTGAGCTGGAGGCCGGTAAACACCCTTGGTTCATACTCTCTGTTTCTCGGACTCAATTATCCGATTAACCATGAGATCACCGTTGGCAAGGACCTTGATGGCAGAGAGGTTCTGTTTGCTATGGAAAATTGTGTCTACACGGCGAGCCCTAGGAGTTCGGGAGCAAACTCCCCTGATTGTCAATGATACAGCCTGCAGCCAAAAGAAGGTGAGAATGATAAAGGCATCTGGATTAACTTTGATCCTTGGATGTGTCGAGTCTGACAGGCAGTGATGTGGTGCAAGCCTTCAGGTTGATAGGTAATTGGGCTGTTGCATCGAAAGGGTGGAGTACTGGTGTCTTCGGATTACTGGTGGCTGAACCGGGGCTGCAAATTATGATGGTGTTGGATCATCCCTCTTCGAATGACTTGTTGTCTTTGCTGCTTGTTCTGGATGGGTAGTTCTATCTTTTGTTATGCATATTCCTTGTCATTTGGTCATCCTCGTCTATGTCACTCTTACTATGTAATAGTTGCCTCTATTTAGAATGTCATTCTTGTCTGGATCACGAGAGTCTGAGCGCTGCAGATGGGTGCGTTTTGGTGGTGTAGCAAGACTTCTTATGAACTATCATGTCTTGTTGTTTATGTCAGTAGTAGTCACTACTAGTTAGTGTTTGAATGTTGTATATATCATTGTTTTGAACTGTTTATTGTCTCAAACTGCTAGTGGGCTAAATGAGGGCATCACCATTCTCAAGTGTTCAGAGTATATCTCCTTTTTTCAACTTATAATTTGAGCTCAATGTCTTTTCGATGATGTACACTTGTTTTGGCCAGTGAGGTGTCGTTCAATATGGGTCGAGCAGTAACACAATGCCAAATAGGTCAATTATGACTCTCAGGCCGGGCTCTCAAAAGATCCTCAAAAAAAGGCTGGGCTCTCAAAAAAAGAAAGAATAGGGACTCTTAGGCCGACATATGGGCGCCACCGGTGTTTTCGTGCGCTTGCACGCCGAGAGCATATTGGCGCATGTTTGAAATTCATGCTACCTTTTCACCCCAATCAACCGCCCCTCCCCCGCCTCTGGAATCTCGATTCCTACTCCAGTTCCCACAAATCCCCCTCCTGTACTCCCTATACTCAAGCGCACTATCATGTCGCCGGTCAACGCGGATCCCCGAGACGGAAATCCTGAGGTCCGTCCTGCCTTCGGGCGCTGCGTGCTGTCGCTCAACAGTGGCATGACGACGCTTGATGATTAGTTTGCCGGCAAAGTACTGATGGTAACCATCAACCGCGACCGGCCTCCCGTCTTGCCAGACGACCTTGTCAAAACTCTTGGCATTGTGCACGGCATCCAAATAAGTGACTTGCTCGTCGAAGTCTATCCACCACCGGCTGATTTCTTTGTCAGGTTCCGGACAACTTTCGACTGCAGTCGTGTGTTCGAATCTTCCCGGCGTTTGTTCTATGATGGCACGCTGGTGAACTTTGATCGGTGGCACCCAGGATGGGGCTCGGTGCCCTCTGAGCTTGATTTTTTTAACAAAGCTTACCTTCCACGGCATGCCTCGACGTGCTTGGAACAGCGCGTCCATGAATGAGCTTATCAACGACCTTGGAGGTGAGCTCGTAAGTATGTTTATTCATCCAGACGGCTGGGCTCTGACGGTTATGGCATGGATGAAGAAGCCGTCCACCATACGGAAGTTGATTGGTGTTGAGATACCGGTGCAGGAACCGGGGTTGTACTTGTTGACAGTTGCATGGCGATCCCATGCATGTACATGCTCACCCACGTACATGCACATGATCTGCCCCCCACTGCGCACGTCGCCCACTCTCTCCTCTCTCTTCTCGAGCGCCATTGCGCCTTTGTACATTGTACCATATATATTGCTGCCTATGGAATGAGAGCACCTAAGGTGCATTTTCTCTCCCGCATACTACTCTACACGGTATCAGTTACCAGCCTTCTCTAGACACCTACTTCCGCTGCCCTCTGCCCACGGCCATGGCGCATCCTTCGCCACCGCCGCCGCCTCCTCCTCCACCCCCGTCTACTCACGGCGGTGCTCCGAGCCCGATCTGCACCATGCCCCTTCTCACACCTGATGCACTTGCCCAGGGTGCGCTGCTCGCTCGCCACGACACCGAGGCGAGCTCCTCCGCCGCACCGCCGAACCAGTCGCCGCTCGCTAGTGTCTTAATCAACCAGCACGTCCCCGTCGTGCTCAGCCTCAACCCCCAACTTCTCCCAGTGGCGTATGCTCTTCAAAGTTCAGTTCCAGAAGTCCGGCATCATCGACCACCTCACCGGCTCCCTGCCTCGCCCTGACGCCGCCTGGCTCCAGGACGACGCTCACGTCCTCTCCTGGCTCTACAACCGGGTGAGCCCGGAGATCTTCGGCCTGGTGCACCGGCGCGGCGCCACCGCCGCCGAAGTCTGGGATGCCATCTGCTCCATCTTCCTAGAGAACCGCGAGCACCAGCTTGTCCTGCTCGCCACCGAGTTTCGCCGCATCGACCAAGGCTCGTCCTCCATCCTTTCCTACTTCGCCCGCCTCAAGGATTGTGCTGACCAGCTGGCGGACCTCGGCGAACACGTCGGTGACCACGACCAGGTCCTTAACATGATCTGTGGTCTCCATCCTCGCTTTCGCTATGCTGTGCCCATCCTGACTATGTAGTCACCCTTTCCCACCTTCCTGCGCTGTCGCGCCTTCCTCCTTCTGGAGGAGAGCCGCCAACCTGACGAGGCCCCCCCACAACATCGCGCTACACGCCGGGCGCGCCGCCCAGAACCCAGGCGGGGGCGGCGACCACAACAACCGCTCCGGCGGGGGCGGCCGTGGCGGTGGCGGCCGCGGCAGAAGAAAGGGTAGGGGCTCCGGCGGGGGCTCGATGTCTGCACCGCGCCCGCCAGCGCCTACTCCAGCGCCCTGGACGGGCATGGTCCACACATGGCCCATGCCCTGGCGCCCCCATGCCCTCGGTGCGGGCATCCTCGGGCCCCGCCCCGGTGGTCCGACGCCTTTCGCCGGCGTCGCCGCACAGTACGGCGCCGCTCCCCCAGCGCACTGGCAGATGGGTGCGGTCCCTCCGCATCCTATCTACGGCATCAACCACGGTGCGCCTGCCGCTGCCCCACAGCCGGCCTGGGATCAGGCCGCTCTTTTTCAGGCGCTCAACGCCATGAGCATGCAGCAAGGGCAGGCGCCGCCGAACTCCGGCGGGGACTGGGTGCTAGACTCTGGTGCGACCTCACACATGGCTTCCTCCTCTGGTATGCTCTCCTCATCTCGCCCTAGTTTCTCTCCTGATATCGTAGTTGGTGATGGATCAACCCTAGCAGTCACACACATCGGCCAATACACCATTCCCACTTCATCTTATCCTCTCTCTCTCCACAACATTCTTGTCTCTCCTCACTTAATCAAGAATCTCATTTCTATTAAAGCCCTCGCACACGATAACCCAGTTAATTTAGAATTTGATGACCGTGGTTTTTCTTTCAAGGATAGAAGAACGAAGGCGGTGATCCTCCGCTCTGACTCGCCGGACGATCTCTACCCACTCCACCCATCGCACCCGTCTCAAGCGCCCCACGCTTTCACTGCAGTTACCCGTGACACATGGCATCGTCGTCTCGGCCATCTTGGTGATGATGGTCTGGACTCCACTCTTCGCCGCGCCTCCATCACCGCTCCCCGCTCCGCCGGCGATGTCTGCACCGCCTGCCAACTAGAAAAAAGCCATTGTTTACCTTTTAGTTCTTCAGATCATGTCTCTTACTTTCCGTTTCAGCTTATCCATTGTGATGTATGGACCTCACCAGTACTTAGCTTGTCTGGTTTTCAGTACTACTTAGTCGTTGTCGATGATTACAGTCATTTCATGTGGACGTTTCCCATTAAACTGAAATCTGATGTGTTCCCCACATTGCGTGCGTTTGTTCACATGGTTTGCACTCACTTCAACCTTCCTGTACTCACCGTTCAAACCGATAACGGGCATGAGTTTGAAAACTTCGCCGCTTGTCAGTTCTTCTCTTCGCTCGGTATAGTACTGCGCATGTCGTGCCCATGCACATCACCACAAAATGGGCGCGCCGAACGTGCTCTCCGCACACTTAATGACATCACATGATCCCTTCTCATCCATGCTTCCATGCCCTACTCCTACTGGGCCGAAGCACTCTAGACCGCCACCTTCCTGCTCAACCGCCGACCGTGTCGCCCGCGCCACCAGTACACACCATTCTTCCCGTTGTACGGGGTACATCTTGACTACTCTACCATGCGCGTATTTGGCTGCCACTGCTTTCCCAACATCACGGCCACATCACCTCACAAACTGGCCCCCCGATCAGTCCCATGCGTTTTGCTTGGCTACTACCAAGATCACAAGGGCTATCGATGCCTCAACCCTGTGACCGGCCGCATCCTCATCTCTAGACATGTTGTGTTCGACGAGTCCAGCTTCCCTTTCCAACAAAAACGCACCACGCCTGACCAGGACTCCCACCCTGACCTAACCGAGCTCCTACCACCACTTCCCATCCCTCGCCGAGCCCGCACGAACCCCAATGCGCAAAACCCTACGCCTCCCGTCGCCGCCCAAAACCCTACCACCCCTCCCATCGCCGGTTCCACATGCGATAACCCGTCATCGCCACTTCCACCCTCACCAACATCTGCACCCGCCTCGCCCACGACAGATCATCCCTCTCCCCTCCCTACGACCACTCCAGCCACTCCTAGTACCGTTCCCCACCCTCCTCAACACACGGTCCCCATCGCTCCCACGCACACGATGATCACACGCGCCCAGGCAGGAAAGTTCTTCCCAAACCGTAAATATCACCAAAACATACACACCACCATCGCTTCCTCGATCTCTCCCATACCCAAATCCGTGCATACTGCTTTGCGCGATCCAAACTGGCTAACTGCGATGCAGGATGAATACTCGCTGTTGATGCAGAACCAAACGTGGAGCCTTGTTCCCCGTCCTCCTGGAGCAAACATTGTGTCTGGCAAATGGCTTTTTCGGCACAAGTTCAAGTCTGATGGGAGTCTCGAACGCTACAAGGCCAGATGGGTGGTGCGCGGCTTCTCACAGCGACCAGGCGTCGACTTCGACGAGACCTTCTCGCCCGTGGTCAAGGTGGCCACGATCCGCGCCGTGCTCACGGTGGCAACCTCTCGGGGGTGGCCCGTTCACCAAATGGACGTGAACAACACGTTTCTTCATGGCCACCTCTCCGAGCGCGTGTACTGCCAGCAACCGGCCAGCTTTGTCGACGCGTCCAACCCCGACCACGTCTGCCTCCTCGACAAGTCACTCTACGGCCTCAAGCAAGCGCCGCGCGCCTGGTTCGCCAGGTTCGGCGCGTTCATCCGCACCCTCGACTTCCTCGACTCACGCTCGGGCCCGTCCCTATTCGTGCTCCACAACGACAATGCGACGGCCTACCTTCTCCTCTACGTCGACGACATTATACTCGCTGCATCGTCGCCATCTCTCCTTCGACGCCTCCAGCAGCAGCTCTCGGCGGAGTTCTCCATGAAGGATCTCGACGCACTCCACTATTTTCTGGGCATCGCAGTCACCAGGAACGACGCCGGCTTCTTCCTCTCACAGCGCGCCTATGTCGAGGACCTGCTGGACCGTGCCAATATGGTGGACTGCAAGCTAGTCTCCACGCCGGTCGACACACATTCGAAGCTATCTGCCATGGACGGTGCGCCGGTGCCTGACGCCTCCGAGTACCGTAGCGTGGTTGGTGCGCTCCAGTACTTGAAGATGACGCGCCCGGATATCGCCTACGCTGTTCACCAGTGCTGCCTCGTTATGCATGATCCACGCGCAGCCCATCTCACTCTGGTGAAGCGCATTTTGCGCTACCTTCGCGGCTCGACGGACCTCGGTCTCCACATCCACCGCTCCACCAACCTCGACCTCGTGGCGTACTGTGACGCCGACTGGGTCGGGTGCCCCGACACACGGAGGTCCACCTCCGGCTACGCGGTGTTCCTCGGTGATGCACTTGTGTCCTGGTCGAGCAAGCGCCAAGCCACGGTCTCACGTTCGAGCGCGGAAGCCGAATACCGCGTCGTCGCCAACGCCATGGCCGAGTGCTGCTGGCTCCGAAAACTCCTCGACGAGCTCCACGTCCCTCTCCCCAAGGAAACCGTGGTGTTTTGTGACAACATCTCCTCCGTCTATATGGCGGCGAACCCCGTTCACCATCGGCGCACGAAACATATCGAGTTGGACATCCACTTCGTCCGGGAGAAGGTTTCCCTTGGCGAGTTTCGTGTCTTGCACGTCCCGACCACGCAGCAGTTCGCGGATGTGCTCACCAAAGGGCTGCCTTCACCAGCCTTTTATGACTTCTGATCCAGCTTATGCATCCGGCCACCAGATGCTGCAGCTGCGGCGGGGTGTTGACAGTTGCATGGCGATCCCATGCACGTACGTAATCACCCACGTACATGCACACGATCTGCCCCCACTACGCACGTCACCCACTCTCTCCTCTCTCTTCTCGAGCGCCATTGCGCCTTTGTACATTGTACCATATATATTGCTGCCTATGGAATGAGAGCACCTAGGGTGCATTTTCTCTCCCGCATACTACTCTACAGTACTATTCGTCGCCACCAAGGCCGCCGCGGACCACGTTAGGGATGTACCTATATCGAGTGTTCGTGCATGTCGAAGAAGTGGTCAATCCATCAATCGAAGTCCTGCCGCCGCTGCCGGTGCCCGGGTCCGTCGACGACGTCCATTATAGGAGTCAACGTCAGACTTTCCCCGTGTTGCTCGGAACGATGGATGGCACATGGCCTACTCCATTGGGCGACGGAGGCCACTGCTTCTTTGGGAGAAGAGGCAGGGCTGGCTGCCTGGATGTGCTCTAATTTAAGGTAACAATTGAATCTTGTCAGATGGCCTGTTCTTTTTTTTACCTGAACTTTTTTAGAAAGGTTTGTACGTCAACTTAATGTTCTAGCAGAACTTATATATTGTGTTGTATGTCTGTTTTCTTTGCACAACATTCAAGATATTTCCCCATCATTGATAAAGTCGATGAACCATTATGTATGAGTTTGTTGGTTTCAACATAGCCCTACCCGTAGCGATCCACTGCTTCCACCCTGATTGTGCCACCTGCGTGAAATTTTTGTATGCAAGTTTAGTGTGCTACGATGTTCTATATGATTGTGTCAACTATATAAGTTTTTACTGAGCATCATCAATGCATACGGCTGAAAGATGTATTTACGTGCATCGACCGATGGGTCTCTCTCTCTCACACACGCACAAGTGGGACCCGTTGAATTATTTCTTCGCTCGTGACCGCTTTTAATTAGGTTCCACTGTACTCTAACTTTTTTCTTAAGTTATTAATTGAGCTTAGTGACTTCAAAAAGTTGTACAGAAGCCTTGTTTGGGCCTTTCCAGCGTTGCTGAATGTGGGCTGAGTAGCCATGTAAGGTTGTACTATACTACACATGCCTTTTTTCATCATGAGGAATGCAACTGGGCCGACAGTTATACACAATCCGGGTCAACTTGTTATTCTCCGCCCCGCTGGGCTGCAAACCTTTCCTAGGAGGGATGCATTAGTCTTAACAAGAAAATGGGCTTTAAGAAATAATGAATGAGATGTAATTATAAAAACTGGGCAGTAACTATAAAAAAATGCACCAAACATGTAATTACTTTATAGAATATTAGTTTTGGGTTTTGAAAATTTTAATTTCAATAATTGTTGCATGCGCAATGTTTCGTTGGATTTTTACGTAATACAAATTTATATTGAAATTGTATTTAATCTGACTAGAAATTTTAGGACAAAAATATTTCAGATCCTATCAAAATGTGGGAAATTTTATTGAATTCTGTTTTGAACGGTTGGTTGAAATTATTAATCTTTGTCCTAGCTCGAAAATGGGCTGTACTTTTAACAAATTGTAAATGGGCTGTAGTAAATTCCCTTAGAATTCAAATATGGGCTGGGCATTCTTACAAATCGCAAATGGGCTATTGATGTCTACTACACAACCTTCTTCTGGTAGACGTTGTTGGGCCTCCAAGTGCAGAGGTTTGTAGGACAGTAGGAAATTTCCCTCAAGTAGATGACCTAAGGTTTATCAATCCATAGGAGGCATAGGATGAAGATGGTCTCTCTCAAACAACCCTGCAACCAAATAACAAAGAGTCTCTTGTGTCCCCAACACACCCAATACAATGGTAAATTGTATAGGTGCACTAGTTCGGCGAAGAGATGGTGATACAAGCGGTATATGGATGGTAGATAAAGGTTTTTGTAATCTGAAAATATAAAAACAGCAAGGTAACTAACGGTGAAAGTGAGCGTAAATGGTATTGCAATGCGTTGAAACAAGGCCTAGGGTTCATACTTTCGCAAGTGCAAGTTCCCTCAACAATAATAGCATAATTGGATAACATAACTATCCCTCAACATGTAACAAAGAGTCACTCTAAAGTCACTAATAGCGGAGAACAAACGAAGAGATTATCGTACGGTACGAAACCACCTCGAAGTTATTCTTTCCAATCAATCCGTTGGGCTATTCCTATAAGTGTCACAAACAGCCCTAGAATTCATACTAGAATAACACCTTAAGACACAAATCAACCAAAATCCTAATGTCACCTAGATACTCCAATGTCACCTCAAGTATCCGTGGGTATGATTATACGATATGCATCACACAATCTCAGATTCATCTATTCAACCAACACATAGAACGTCAAAGAGTGCCCCAAATTTTCTACCGGAGAATCACGACGAAAATGTGTGCCTACCCCTATGCATAGGTTCATGGGCGGAACCCGCAAGTTGATCACCAAAACATACATCAAGTGAATCACGTGGTATCCCATTGTCACCACAGATACGCACGGCAAGACATACATCAAGTGTTCTCAAATCTTTAAAGACTCAATTCGATAAGATAACTTCAAAGGGAAAACTCAATCCATTACAAGAGAGTAGAAGGGGGAGAAAACATCATAAGATCCAACTATAATAGCAAAGCTCGCGATATATCAAGATTGTATCACCTCAAGAACATGAGAGAGAGAGAGATCAAACACATAGCTACTGGTACATACCCTCAGCCCCGAGGGAGAACTACTCCCTCCTCGTCATGGAGAGCACCGGGATGATGAAGATTGCCACCGGAGAGGGATTGCCCCCTCCGGCAGGGTGCCGGAACGGGTCTAGATTGGTTTTCGGTGGCTACGGAGGCTTCTGGTGGCGGAACTCCCGATCTATTGTGCTCCTCGATCGTTTTAGGGTATATGGAGATATATAGGCGAAAGAAGTACGTCAGGGGAGCCACGTGGGGCCCACGAGGGTGGAGGGCGCGCCCAGGGGGGTGGGCGCGCCCCCTACCTTGTGGCTTCCTTGAAGATTCCTTGACGTGGACTTCAAGTCTCCCGGGTTGCTTTCCTGCCAAAAATAAGTTCCGTGAAGTTTCAGGTCAATTGGACTCCGTTTTATTCTCCTTGTCTGCGATACTCTAAAACAAGGTAAAAACAGAAACTGGCACTGGGCTCTGGGTTAATAGGTTAGTCCCAAAAATGATATAAAAGTGTATAATAAAGCCCATAAACATCCAAAACAGTAGATAATATAGCATGGAGCAATCAAAAATTATAGATACGTTGGAGACGTATCAGCATCCCCAAGCTTAATTCCTGCTCGTCCTCGAGTAGGTAAATGATAAAAACAGAATTTTTGATGCGGAGTGCTACTTGGCATAATTTTAATGTAATTCTTCTTAATTGTGGCATGAATATTCAGATCCATAAGATTCAAGACAAAATTTCATATTGACATAAAAACAATAATACTTCAAGCATACTAACTAAGCAATTATGTCTTCTCAAAATAACATGGCCAAAGAAAGTTCATCCCTACAAAATCATATAGTTTAGTCATGCTCCATTTTCGTCACACAAGAATGCTCTCATCATGCACAACCATGATGACAAGCCAAGCAATTGTTTCATACTTTAGTAATCACAAACCTATAAACTTTCACGCAATATATGAGCGCGAGCCATGGACATAGCACTATGGGTGGAATAGAATATGATGATGGGGGTTATGTGGAGAAGACAAAAAGGAGAAAGTCTCACATCAACGAGGCTAATCAATGAACTATGGAGATGCCCATCGATTGATGTTAATGCAAGGAGTAGGGATTGCCATGCAACGGATGCACTAGAGCTATAAATGTATGAAAGCTCAACAAAAGAAACAAAGTGGGTGTGCATCCAACTTGCTTGATCACGAAGACCTAGGGCACTTGAGGCGGCCCATTGTTGGAATATACAAGCCAAGTTCTATAACGAAAAATTCCCACTAGTATATGAAAGTGACAAAACAAGAGACTCTCTATCATGAGGATTATGGTGCTACATTGAAGCACAAGTGTGGCAAAGGATAGTAGCATTGTCCCTTCTTTCTTTTTCTCTCATTTTTTGGGCCTTCTCTTTTTTATGGCCTTTCTCTTTTCTGGGGGGCCTTCTCTTTTTTATGGCATTTATCTTTTTTTTCTTTTTTATTCCTCACTTGGGACAATGCTCTAGAAAATGATGATCATCACACTTCTATTTATTAACAACTCAATGATTACAACTCGATACTAGAACAAAGTATGACTCTATATGAATGCCTCCGGCGGTGTACCAGGATTGCGATGAATCAAGTGTGACATTTATGAAAAATTATGAACGGTGGCTTTGCCACAAATACTATGTCAACTACATGATCATGCAAAGCAATATGACAATGATGATGCGTGTCATAATAAACGGAACGGTGGAAAGTTGCATGGCAATATATCTCGGAATGGCTATGGAAATGCCATAATAGGTAGGTATGGTGGC